>NC_086074.1:7952814-8252872 GCF_948474715.1 Cydia amplana | reverse complement strand
GTTCGGAAAGAGAAGAGTCGTGGAATGTATTGGGACCCATACATTGCACGACCCTTCTCTTTCCGCACAAACTCTAGATAATAAATTCGCAGATGAAACCAATTTAGACCAATGACTCGAATCAGATGTGTAGCAACAATGCATACAAATACCGAGCCAGACTGCAGCGCAACCATATTGATTTTTAATTACTCACCACAGCCTGGCATTGATTTGTAATAAAAATTCATAATTTCGGGAAATCGAGGCCATCCGTCTGGTCAGCCGAGACGACCTTATGAAACATCAACTGTCGAAAATGGTGATCATATGCGTTTACCATTTTCGACGATTGGTTACCGCAAACAGTGCATTTTTATCTTTTTTTAAATTGTACAGCCATCACTTGGTAATTACGATTTATTTATATAATCGAATTAACTTGTGTTTACGATTGTCGATTGCCCACGCATGTAAAATGACGTGTATTTGTCATCATGTCATCAAGCTGTGCATACACGCAATACCGACACAATTACACGGGTTAGACAAGTTGCGCTTTTCCCATGCCACTATACGCTTCAATGGTCCATGTGTTTTGTAAATCGGATGAACGTAAGTTATTACAAAACTCGGTGACGTTTGTGACAGGTCACTTATATGCGTAATCGCAGGTTGATGATATGACTTTCTGTCGGTCTGAGCAACTTAATTCAACTGATAATTACAACAGTGCATATACTATTTCCCACGTGCGTGTTTAAATGCTACAATTGTGAATGAAATACTGATAATTTGTTCTAATTTGCACGTATTTTATACCGGCAAACTGAAATTATTAATGTTACCAGACCAACAACATAAGATTCTATTTAAATCAAAGTTATGGATAATATGGATACAAATTCAACAAATTGACACGTTCACACTGTTCACAGCGGCAATTAGTATAACTCGTAATTAAACATATTTTGTATGGGGTCTTATACCGTAGTGAACTTATTAAGAGAACAGAAATTCGATGTCAATTGAACCGACGTGCCCCGACCCAAGGGTGCTTTTGGGATTAAACGCCTAATTTGAAAGTGGAAAGGCAATCTTTTTTCCATTCATTCGATGGGTATAAAGTAATTTCACAAGCACACTAGTCCCACGTGTGTCTTTCAAGCTAAATGTGACCTTTTGATGACAAAAATCGTTCAAACCGCCTGCTTGACTACACGGCAAAGGTCAATGAACATGTCAGCGGTTGTAACGAAACAAGCAAAACTTACGACGTACGCCAAATGACCAGACAGGACGGTTTTCGGTGAACATTCGCCACGTTAATTCAGGCTGTGTACAAAGGTGGAGTTGGGTAAAATAGAAATGAAGTACGTACAGTCAGCAGCAATAGTTGCTAAGCGGGCCAGGTATTCAAAATGATCTTGACGCGACTTTATTGTTAAGAGAATAAGAGCGCGTCAGGTAATTTTGAACACCTCGCCCGCTTAGCAACTTTTGCTGCTGACTGTACCAGGCTTCGTAATTTACGTATCTACTACGTGCATTATAAACCTGGCCGGTAGGTATACATTAAATAGGCACATACATGCATGTGTCTACTTAGCTAATTACTCATAAGTAGGTATGCGTAGGCAGGTATAAAGTCCGTGATGACGTTCATTTTCAAAGTCTTAAATGAATACCAGCAAGCCTTATCAAATTTGAGTACTTAATCCACCATCAATCAATACTCTGCGCTACAAACTCACCGGATATGATTTGGCTTTGGGAGTTCAATGTCGTACAATGTTTTTCTAAAAATGGACGTGAATAACTCGGCTGAAAAATATCGGCACTTAATATTAACGTTTAAAAAGACACCATTTTTTTATCAGACTTTGTTTTTAAATTCTTAAAATAAACTGTATCTACAGACTTCAGTATCAACATAACATTGATAAAGTTTTTAGCAGAACCGCTGCATCCGTTCTACCACTATCGGCTCACGGTTCACAGTTCACACGGCAAGCCAATTAGTCGGCATCTCTAGCGTCCAATTCTATTAAGAGTAGACTGTTCACACTGCGGCAGACAGTAAGCGGCTTCACTGTAAGCCCATCAGTGGTGACTGAAGCCAAGGCATATGTAACAGTATATTTTTAATGTGACCTTGCCATTATATTTCCGCATATGCCTTGTGACCCATAAACAAAAATGGCTGCTATTTAACTGATCACCAGATTTAGTAAAATTTAATACCAAAAAAATGTATTTTACCACCCTAAAATAATAAATGATCACCAAAATTATAACTCCATTTTAATGTGAAATGATAACCAATTTTATTACATTTTACTATCCTATTAAAGGAAAAGACACCAAAGTAATCATTATTAATCCAAAAATAGTAAATGATTACCAAATTTCAAATCCCATTTTAATGTGAAATGATAACCAAATTTTTACAACTTGCTATCCTAATAAAGAAAATGACACCAAAATAATCATTGTAAACCCAAAAATATTAAATGACCACCAAAATTAGAACCCCATTTTAATGTAAAATTATAACCAAATTTTTAAATCTCCAAAATAAACATTGTAAACCCAAAAATAGTAAATGACCACCAAAATTGTAACCACATTTTAATTAAAAATGTGCAAATATTTAATATATCGTTATCCTATTATAGTAGTTTATGCAACAGTGATATAATAAGGGTTCTTAAAATTCTCGGGTCTTTTTTTACAAAACTCGACTACGTCTCGTTTTGTAACTTCGACCCTTGAATTTTAAGAACCAATTATGAGCTGTTGCATACATTACTTTTTCTATGACAGCTGCAGCAAAAAAAAAAAAGAGTTATTATTAAGAAAAAGAGTTATTATTAAAAAAAGAGTTATTATTAAAAAAAAAGAGTTATTATTTAAAAAAAATTGAGTTATTATTTAAAAAAAAAGATTTATTATTGTAAATGAAAACATACCTCTTTCAATCAAGATGATCGGAACTTGTATCTTTAAAAAAAATAAAGCAGTTGTATTATACTCATAAGATGACTGCTAGCAGTCATCTTATGAGCCTATAGACAAATCATTCAAATGACATTGCTTTAGATATCACTGTCAGTCATTTAATTGACACATTTAAGTGCTGGAGTAGAAAAAATTAATTAATCCACTTCGTCACCTTTTTCTAGTAGCATTTTATTTCTGTAAGGGTCGCAGTTCAAACCTAACCTAACCCACTTTTATAGTAGCATTTCTTTTCTGTAAGGGTCGCAGTTCAAACCTAACCTAACCCATTTTTCTAGTAGCATTTCTTTTCTGTAAGGGTCGCAGTTCAAAGTTTGAACTTCAAACCTAACCTAACCCACTTTTCTTGTAGCATTTCGTTTCCGCAAGGGTCGCAGTTCAAACCTAACCTAACTTACCTAACCCACTTTTCTAGTAGCATTTCTTTTCTGTAAGGGTCGCAGTTTAAACCTTTTTTTTTTTTTTTTTTTTGTCGGAGTGGGGAATGCTTTTACGCATCCCCCCCGGCCGTGGGGAAGGCCATAATTGGGGGGGTATGTGGGACTCCCTCTATTCAGCCTCCCTCTCCTAGCGAGAGGGAGTGAAAGAGAATACCCACTAAACCCCACTCCGGCGTCTCACCCTCTCAGACGTTGTTTTTGGGGGGCATCATGGGGTCGCGCATTCATTCTTCCACCATGCCCCCCGGCATTAAGCCGGGGAACCCGCACAAAAGGAGGGGAGAATCAGGGACGCTTCTGATTCTCCCCTCCAGCCAGACAGACAGACAGGGGCTAGTAATTTTGGCATCATTTTACTTTATTTGGTAATATGTATACATTTTTTGGTAATCATAGTGGTTTAATTAGGTGAAAATATCGCATTAATTTGGGCTTCAAGATTTGGTGATCATTAATGATTTTTGGTAATCGTTCAATATATTTGGTATTTGAATACAATTTGAAGTGCAGTCGTAATTAAAACGGTGGTAGTTTTGTAATTTTAGGCCTTACTTTTTTGGTGTTCAGTAATTTTTTTTGGTAAGCATGATTTCTTTATTTAGGGTACCAAAATATTTTTTGGTGGTCATTATATTTGTAGCCAACAAAAATTGTCAACAAAAAAACGCAATATTTTCTTTACGTTCGCGATTGCAGTCTTCAGCAAAATACCTGGAAATATAAGGAAAAATCCTGTAGGTTACCTAGTTCTTATGTACCACCGAGATAACCCTATACCTATGACACCCGGATTTAGTGCAACATATTGCTCATGTAGGTGCGAACATCGTTAATATTAATAGCCTTGCACCCATAATATTATGATTGGTTCAGTGAAGCGGCCGAGTACAGTTTTTGGCCTTAAATAATTTCAGGAATCTATACATATAAATGCACGCGTCCTGACTGACTGACTCATCAACGCAGAGCCGAAACTATAAATGCTAGAAAGTTGAAATTTAGACACTAGGTTGCATTTATAAAATGTATAAGAGCTAAGAAGCGATTTTGAGAAATTCAACTCCTAAGGGGGTTAAAAAGGGGATGAAAATTTGTATGGGGTTCCAATTTTATTTTGAGCTAGGAATTTGAAACTTTATCAAAAGGTACAACATTAAAAAACAAGAAAACTAATTTCAGCGTTTTTAAAAATTCATCCCCTAAAGTGGTGAAAAAGGGGTTGAAAGTTTGTATGGAGAACAAACATTTTTTTTCATTGCGGGACTTGATACTTTATATATGGAGATATTATTAGAATACAAGAAAAGTAATTTCAGCGTTTTTAAATTTTCATCCCGTAGCAGGGTTAAAAAGGGGTTCAAAGTTTGAATCCATTACAAATGCTTTAAAACTTCTAAGAAAGACATAATAGCCAATTACAAAAAAAAAGTGATTGAGACGTTTTTGGAAATTCAACCCCTAAGGGGGTTAAAAAGGGGATGAAAGTTTCACTTGAGGTGCAAATTTTATTTTAAGCTAGGAACTTGAAACTTTGGTATTATATTAAAAAAAATTTGGCCAAGCCCGAGTCATAAGCTCGTGGCATTTAGTGTACCGCACGCATCGTTATATTTTACAGAGATTGTTTCCCTGTTTTTAGATACTAACACATATCCGACAACAACCTAGGAGATAGTTTATCGCTACATAGTATAAAACAAAATCGCTTCCCGGTGTCTGTCTGTATGTATGTATGCTTAGATCTTTTAAACTACGCAACGGATTTTGATGCGGTTTTTTAAATAGATACGAGTAGAGTAATTCAAGAGGAAGGTTTATGTATAATTTGTTAACCCGTGCAAAGCCGGGGCGGATCGCTAGTCTTATTATACACGGAGACTTAAAATCATAGTTAATTAATTATGTTCTAGCAAAATAAATAAATTAAATTGAAATTTATCCAGGATGAATATTGCGTTGTTTATTGTTAGTCACGCTAATTCCGTTCTCCATTCCGCCTGGCGCTAAATTATGCAAAGCAATCCGATTACCCGCCAACCTGGCAAACGAAACGATATTATGAATTTTATAACACCTTTGCCATCCAGCTCGCTTTGTCAGAAATACGCGGCAAAATTGTACCACCAGTAGGAACGAAATATTAGATGGAATTGGTGAGTTGGTTGGTTTGATTCATGTCTACTACTCCATACCATACTCTATATAGAGAAAACAAACATAATTAAGGCCGTGCATCGAAAAATAACAGGATCTTAGAAAGGTGGCAGTGGCTAGCCCCGGAAACAAACAGTAGTGATTTTCGGATATATGTTTCTTGACTATATGATAAGACATTTCGTAGTAGTCGAAACACGAATGCTTAAAATTTTCTCGATAGAAAATAAATCCAAACTTACGTGTTCATTTTTCGGTTTTAGCTTCGTGCAACTAGAAAACACATCCATATCCAGCACAACCCACCTTACAGCAAAGGTTTTCATCTCGTCTTAACTTTCAAAGAACTAAATATTAACTTATTATCCTTTACCGATGGATTTATTATCGATTTTTGATTTTATGAATTCAACAGCAAACGCCCATTTTACGCAGTTCCGTTTCTCTTTCTGTCATGCGTCAAAGTCATAAATGCATCCTTTATGCCAGTAATGTTAGATGGCCGTCGTGCCTCAAAGAGGTAAGACCTATGTCACTTCGCGCAGCGCTCCGAATTACGTAAAATGTTAATATCCAATAAACGTTGAGTCGTAACTCCATTGAGTAGTAACGGAATCGGAGGTAAACCTATGATGGTGCCTTCTTACAGGCCTATACGTTACGCATGTGTGCGTGTTTGCTTAGCTACGTCATGCTACGTCGAAATCTATACCTACTCTTTGTCAGTTACAACGGGTTAGGAAATTTCGACAGATATTGAAATGTATCGGTAGCTGTTTGGTATTTAGCCATCAGAATCTAAGCGTAACTTTTTGCTTTATTTTTGTTTGAAAATAAAATATCTATAAGAATACTTTTTTTCTATTGTAATGATAAAAATAAAACTAGTATGTTTCATGCTCAAATAATTTAAAATAATTGAATAAATATTAAAAACTAATTGATATTACTCGTTTTAATTATTATATTATTAAGTTTGTTTGTATAAAATATTTTATTTCAATAATACGAAAAGTTATTATATTTAAGTACCACTAAAAAAGGTCTCTACTTACAAAAACTCACTTGCACGGGCCGGGGTTCGAACCCGTGACCTCCGGTTTGAAAGTCGCACGCCACTACAATTTCACATAAGTAATTTACAATGACATGATACCGTGGAAAAAGTGAATATTACAATGTACTGTGTTACTATCATTTTATAGTTTATTTTGGCTTGACAAGGAGGAATGAGAAAAACGTGCAGAGCGAGAGGATTAAATCTCTCTGTCCCTTTCTTAAAGTAGCCAATCCTAATTATGACATCTGTTTTGATATTAATTCTTTGAACATAATTTGTCGATGTTCTTTTTTATATCATCGAGAAAGATTTTTATTAAAAAAATGTGTTGAATTTATATGTTTTATTTATGTTTTTTTGGCATAAATTTCATTACTTTTGACAAATTTTGATTGTGATGACAAACGATTTGATGTGATGTGTGAAACGAACCATGTGATCAACGATTTATCTAATAAAACTTCATTTAGTCGAAAAAAATAGTTGTCTACTACCGGGTGGAAAAAAATTATGGGCCCTGGAGGGAAAGTGCCTTAAAACCTTAAGTTTGCTCATTTTACTTAAATGAAACATTATTGTTTTTTAAAGAAACAACTGCATTCAAAGATTTTTGAAGTGAAAACTTCTTTAGCGGCGCTAGGCACTTTATGAGGTGGGGAAAAAATTATAAACTCGAGACAGCGTAAGGCGATCATGTGACCGTAAGGTTTAGATGGCATTTAAATCAATAAAGAAAAACTCAATGACATTACATGAAAAAGGTTATAATCTTGTACGGGCTGAAATACGAGGATCTCACAGTATTATAACTTTATATCACTCAAATATAATTCAATAAAGCTACATCTTGATGAAATCGCTAATAAAAGTGAACTCTAGTACTGGTGAATAAAACTCAAAATATCATGACCAAATAAATAAATTATTATAATTAATAAATTTGATTTTCGAATTTTAAACAAGCTCACTGACCAGCAATTTCGGAACCAAAAGTTTTCAATAGAAAGGAGGATGGGTCAATTATACATAGTGCTGCAGACATTTTGGACTAGTCATTGAGTTTTCACTTCTGTCGGCACTCCCGGAATGCAACACGTTGTTTTTTTTTAAATTCGCTTAATCGCGCCCGGGAATCGAACCTACTTTTTCCACACTATTAAAGAACACAAATGCTTTTCTTCTGGTAACTTAAATGTTCTATCTATCTTGGTGATATGTCAATGCAATCAAATAATCTGAAAAAATAATAATAACCCAATTTATGAATTCCGTTCCTTCAGAAAAATGCGAAATGTACGTACAATTTTTAGGGATATCGTACTTTTCCCAGAGACAAATTTAGTTGGCTAAGACACATTTTCACTGATTTGGGGTCTGTACTAAAAATCTAACATAATATGATAAGGACTTAATCGTTTTAAGCTCAAGAGTGAGTTTTCCTAAAGCTTTTTCTAAAAATTATGTCTTTATTAACGTTAGGAGTGCACTGCAGCATGTCAAATGTATGCCAAAATGTCAAGGGAGAGAACAATAAATTAAGTTTAAATTCCACTTCCACTCATCAGCAAAGTGATATAAGTATATCAGCAGTTTAAAGTTATTTTAGATTACAAAATTAGCGCATCAAAAAAATCAAAGTGCATAGAAAAAAAGTCTCCTGAGTCATAATAAAATTGATGTCTCTTGGGTCACCAGAAAAGTCACCAGGGAGAACGATGACCCAAATCACATTTAAAAGAAAATGTAAATTTTGTGTACTACCTACGAACATTTTTCAAAAAACTATGTTTTTATAACATATTAGACCCAGGATAGATCTAATACCTCTTTTCGTACCCCGGATAAAATGGTCGGCGACTAAAAAAGTAACTGAAACGTTACGTTATTAGGTTCACGATGCCGCGTTGTACCCTTGCCTTCGTTGCGATATGTTTGGTAAGTCAGGAGACTTAAAAAATGAGCCATGATTTTGGGACATATTAACAAATATTTTTTTGAATATATATTAATTTTAGCGGACTGTAATAATTTACCAGTTAAATTAGATGTAAATATCTTTTTAGTTAATCGTTAATATGATATATTAGTAGCAGTAAAACACTTTATTGTACAAAAAGACATATAAAACATGAAAAAACACACATCCTTCGTATATGGTAGAATATATTTTTCACACTTATAAGTAAAAACCAAAACCGATACGCGATTGGGATACGCTCTTTTTGTATGGGATAAAAAAAAATTCTCCTGGGTCACCAAGAAAAATCGACATATTAAAATAATTCAGTTCGTTTTTAAGTTCTAGTCAGATTGACTTTTTGGTTATTTGAGATAAATTACAATAACGCTTAGATTTGAAAAACATGATTTTCTATTTTGTTGCGATCGACCCGGGTAATAAAAATACGGCGAATTTGAACTTTTGTTTGTTGTCGTTGTAAAATGTATTAAAAAATAATGTAGGCACCCCTGACAATTGAAATTCAAAATTATCCAGAAAAAGCGGCCAAGTGCGAGTCGGACTCGCCCATGAAGGGTTCCGTATTTAGGGGATTTATGACGTATTAAAAAAAAAAACTACTTACTAGATCTTGTTCAAACCAATTTTCGGTGGAAGTTTGCATGGTAATGTACATCATATATTTTTTTTAGTTTTATCATTCTCTTATTTTAGAAGTTACAGGGGGGGGGGGACACACACATTTTACCACTTTGGAAGTGTCTCTCGCGCAAACTATTCAGTTTAGAAAAAAATTATGTTAGAAACCTCAATATCATTTTTGAAGACCTATCCATAGATACCCCACACGTATGGGTTTGATGAAAAAAAAATTTTTGAGTTTCAGTTGTTCTAAGTATGGGAAACCCCCAAAAAAAATTTTTTTTTTCTATTTTTGTGTGAAAATATAATGCGGTTCACAGAATACATCTACTTACCAAGTTTCAACAGTATAGTTCTTATAGTTTCGGAAAAAAGTGACTGTGACATACGGACGGACAGACGGACAGACAGACAGACAGACATGACGAATCTATAAGGGTTCCGTTTTTTGCCATTTGGCTACGGAACCCTAAAAATGAGTGTTTCAAAAAGGCACCCTGTATTCCTTACATACCTAAATAATCTCTTATTCAATAAAACATATAATTACTAAACACTGTGATTTATTTCAAATAAATGCAAATCGATCGGATAAAAGATATTAATACCTACCTATACAACAATGAATACGAGTACAGTCAGCTGCAATAATATGTTACACACCGAAGGCCGTTTTGCGGTAGATCATGTTAGATCTTATTTGTAGAGCCATAAGAGCGTGTCACATATTTTTGCGGCCGTCGAAGAGTAACATATTATTGCAGGTGACTGTACCTATGAAAAATTCGAGGGTTAATAAAAAGCATTTCAACCAAAGCATTTATAATAATAACGACCATGGACGCCTGCAACCCCAGGGTTATTGTAACCCCATAACAATAAGGTTGAAATTTGCATTTAGTGACCGCAAAGTCAGGTGAGCGTAATCAAGTAAATCTGTTTTCATCATATTTTATCAAAAATAATCTCTTTTCTGTTCTTGTGCTATTTTCTTATTATCAATACTCTTAACTTATATGCTATATACGCTGCTGCTTCTATGATGTTAACATCTTCCAAAACAACAATAAATATGCAGGTTTATGAATTAATTATTTTATTGTTTGCTATTATGAACAAGTAACAACGCCATCTGTTTCAATTTTTTCCGAATTTAAGTTTCTGGCCGACCGCAGCGACCACGTATAATGGTAGTTAACTTCTGTAACGTTAGATGGTGCTAAAAGGTCACACAAACTTCACGTGCGGCGCGAAGCGTTTCCATGTGTGCGTGTTAGCGGGGAGGGAAGAACTAGCGGGCGTGGTTTACGAAGCGCCAGACGCGGCTGCAGTAGGCCCTTAAACGCATTCCACTTTCTTCATAAGCTTCAGGTACGTATGCATATAGGTTTTCATTTAAGCTTTGAGGGTTCCGGAAACAAAATCATAAGCAGAAATTTCCTAAGAAATATACACTACTATTAGGTATACTTACACTATCTATTAATTCTATTATGTAGGTAAGTACTGTAATATTTTGACACCGCGTATATTATATAATAGCATAGTAAAATAAAAACACATCTTTTATAAGTATAATTAATTACCATGGTGCAAAAAAGCGTCAGGTATGTAGTTTTACTAATGTTCAAATACTTTTGGCCTTAACCTTTTGTATTTATGGCTTATTTAATTTAATACATGATTACGTTAACGGTAAACAAATGAGATTTGTAACTTTCCCGATAAATTTTAATTTCGTCACGCTTTGTTGAGCTTTTGCTACGACTTTTGCGACTTTTTAAAACTTTATTAGCAAGACATGCGTGCCGTTTTAATTAGTTACGAATTGGTAATTAATTTAATACATCTGAAGGTAAACTTAACTTACTTTTTGGACGTGCGACTACGACTCGTACGTCAATCTATAGTCTTTACCGTACTTGTATTACTTACAATAGAACATACTTGTGTATTGTTATAGTTTTAATATAGTACGAAATAGCTATCTGTCTGTATTAAATTATAACAATATTGCAAAACGTGAAAATGGACTCGCAAGTCGCAGCAAACGCCGAACAAAGTTCGCATACAACAACAGAAAGTCAAAGAGTCCGCGTCAAACCCCAAGATCTCTCCCTAGATAAGTAATTCCTAGATGGAGCAATAAAGCACACTTTATCCGGTTATTGACGCGCCGGGGCACGGAGTTGTTATTCTCAAACCAGCGAGAGAACCAGCGAAAGAAAGGTACTCTGATTAAGCATGACCTTAATGATATCATAGTCTCATATTCACTGGTTTGTCTCAGATAAACAGAGGATTACTTAGCGCAGACGAGTTTTAATTTGACTTTAGACCCGTAAAATTGCGTAATGTACCTAAGTAATGTTAATTTAACCTGTAATGGCACAATAGAAAAAGTAGCTATTGTATATTATATACTATAAGTAAGGAACCCAAAACATTTTGAAGTAGAGAACACTCATTGTAGAACCTGTATTGCTTATTATTACGCTTAAAATGGCGTATTCCTATCATATCGGCCAAATGTTCGTACTGCGACCCTTTCCTTTGGTATAGGAAACAAATAGAAATTCAAAACCGTGTTTTTGCTAATGCGTCATAGTCTATTGAATACCTATAGTGTCCTATATTCTACAACAATCGACAGAGGAATGTGGTTGCTTTTTAATTTTTATACTCTTTATTTATGTACCTATGTTTGTGTGTACTTATATACTTTATTGTGCGGAGACAAAGAAACGGTTTTTTTATTTACTTAGCTGCTTCTTAAGAATTAAGCAAATGCGATCACTGGAAATCACAGTTATACCGTTAAACCGGTCGCGAACGGTCGCATTTGAAGTTAATAATAAGCCATAGCAATAGAGGGCCGATCGTAACTTCCACTCAGACAAAGCCTCTCCAGGGGCAGAACCAACTTCGACAACAAAAGTTGTTATTAAGTGAAATGTTGGTTCTAGCCGTTCTAGCGGGACATACAAGGGTAGCTTCTTTTGGGAAATTGTCCCATTTGCTGCGAAGTAGTTTACGATTGCGTTGTTATTCTTCACAAAGTTGGACACTATTTATTGGGCATTATTACGTTATAACGGAAAGCCTCCCGTCTGTAACAGAGGTAAATTAATAATATGAACGACATGAATGTATAAAAATATTTTTCAGAGAGAGCCAGCTTGTAACCTGCTCCGGAAGGCAAAATCCATTAATCATGTTGGTGTGAAAGGACCAACTGTTCCCGTATTTGTTTCCTCGGAACAGCAATCCATCTATATTCTAATTAGTGTCCGACCGAAACATGTTTTTTTGCCGAAACCGAAACCGAAACCGAATGTTCGGCTTTGGCTCTAGTTTCGGCCGAAACCGAAACCGAAACTTTTGTAGACTTGTTAAAATCGTTGAAAAAATGTCATAAAACCGCTTTTACACACATATTATGGGGCTGTCAACACCCAATGTCCTTGAAATTGATGTTACTTAAGCAGTTTTTTATGAAAATTACTAGAGTTAGACCAAGATAATTCTGCAACGATTTTGATAAGTTGATAACACACGCAGTGCAAGTGTTATTTTAAACGTCAAAACTTTTATGAAATTATGACGTATGCTATCAAAATCATTGCAGAATTTTCTTGGTCTAACTATATTCATTCACCAGTCAAGCTAACATGTAGACACAGGGTCAACCAAAAACGCGAGCGCAGCGAGCGCGAAATTTTTTGTTAACAATATCGCAAGGCCGGGTACCGATCTTCACCTGGGCCGAAAAGTCCGAAGTGCCCCATTGAGGCGAACTTTCATGCGAAGTCAAAGCCGTGCTTAAGGCTTCAGGATAAGTAGTTGAGCACAGACTCCAACCAATGTCCATTGTATTCAAAAGCGAGACCGCAGGCCGAGCATGGCGCAGCGAGGCCAAAGGCTAAGCTGAAGTAGAGGACATGTGGAACACAAACCAATGGTAAATTGAGGTAAAAAGTGAGGCTAGTTTTCTTATTATTATCTTGCCCAGGGCCCAGTAACATGCGACAGTGCTATCTCATTCACTTATAGGTATTGACAGCCTCTTAAGACTGCGTCAACCGTCCAGTGGCGCCCTCATTAGTGGAATTGTGTTTTATAATAAACCAATTAATGTCTGTACCTAATATACATGAATCAGTATATGTAGGTATTAATATTGTTGTCCTACTTATTCCCCAACTTTTGGTCTTTGTCCGAAGTACCATTTCGTAAGTTTCGGCCCGGCCGAAAGGTTCGGCCGTTTTTTGGCCGAAACCGAAACTACAGCCGAAACATGATTTTTTGGCCGAAACTGACCGAAACCGAAACCGAACCTTCGGTCGGACACTAATTCTAATTGGTTGCGCGAACACGAGCTAGTAAACTTCGCTTCAACTTCAACTTTATATTTGACGCGGGACACTCCACAATAACAGTCTGAGCAGTACCCTCACCATGAGTTTTACGCCGCGTAAAACTAGGCCGCCTGAACGGTAGCGACTGCGTCAACTCAAACAGTGCAAGGGGGGTCATGGGGTCATGGGCTGGGCCTAGAATTTGACCATGCCACCCCTCATGCAACAAAAAATAACTGACTAGTACGTCCCCCCTAACTATAAAGCTGAATCCGCCCTTGACGCAGTGCATCTCGCTTGCACCAATGTCAGTACGAGGTCAGTGCATTGTGGAAGTTTTCGCAGTCGCTAGCGAATGTCAGTGTCAAACTCGTGGTAAGGATACAGGTCTCACACTCGACACTCCGCGCGTTCAACACAGTGGAAGTACAGGAATTACACGCGTTTGGAATTTACAGAACATTTCTACGCGAGGGGATAGTTGTCGAGTGGGCGTTCACTTTCCTGTGACTAAGAATTATAGAATCGAAATTTCATTTTGGTAGATAATATCTACCTAGGATATACAACGCCACGCTCGACAATTTGATCAACGCCACTCAGCACAGCAGTAAACTCACTGAGTCTTCGCAGACAATAAAGTTTTGCGTTTGGTGCAACCGAACTTATAGTTATTTTCGATACAAGTGCGAAAAAGAGGAAATTCGAAACGAGTGGCGATAAATTAAAACACGACCGAAGGGAGTGTTTTAAATCGACACGAGTTGCGAATTACCTATTCGCACGTGTATCGAACAACGTTTTACAGTACATATGGCACTTTAAAGTTTCGACATACGCACGTAAAGTGCTATTTTACGCACTAGTGCGGAAAAGTAGCCCCATATGTACTGTAAAATCTGTTATGTGCTTTGCCAACCAAATAGAACAGACGCCAGAACCACACCCGATATAGCTTCACGATTCGTTTCGCTTGTGACCTACCGTAACGCAGATTGCAAATAGAACAAGGATTACATAGTTGCAGTCAAACGTACCGCTCCATTCACACCGCTTTCAATTCCGTAAGGCCCACTTGCACCATTTCACTAACCCGGGGTTAACCGGTTAAACCTGGAGTTACCATTGTTACCAGTACAATTTGACACTTGTTTAACGGTTTAATCGCTTAACCCCGGGTTTGTGGGATGGTGCAAGTGGGCCTAAGGTGGGCAACTCACACGTACATATTTGTCCAAATATGCAAGCCGTGATATTTATCTTTCTTGAGTAAAAAATATTTGATGCAGGCCTATATTTCGCTAGATACCATCAAATGAAGTTGCTTGCCTAACATTTCCTAACCATCGGCTATCCCTGAGTCAAAATAAACTCGATTACTCATTTTATGCGTGGTAATAATGAATGTAGCAACAAGAAAACTATTTCAAACCTACTACTTTATAGCCCAGTCACCCTAATATAAACGGGGTCAACCTCGGGATGAGAGATAATCAGCTGGAAATTCGTGTACACCTTAATTACTTATGGCGTTTTATAAGTTGCCTTAAAAGTCACAGAAAATCTCTTATTTATGCACGTCGTAAGTTACTCCAGGTCATTGGTCACAGAAATCGGTTTTTCGCGAATATCATGATTATTATAGCTCCAATGATGTTTACGTCTAGAAAAAAATTGTAGAGCACAAAATTTGCGTCAAGTTATGTTCAGAACATTTTTTTATGCACTCAAGTGTTTTCAAGATACAGAGCACAGAACGCGCAGTGTTCAGCCATACGTTGCTGATAATCTCTGTGAGAAATTCCGCATAGAAAACTTTTAGAACGCCGTAATAAAGGTGTATACGAGTATTACGAGTTTCCAGCTTAATATCTCTCATTCCGAAATGGAACCCTTTAAATTACTGGGTTATTATACAAAGTTGTGTTCTTGGGGAGTTTTATGGCAACGCCTTCGTTTTGTAACAAACAGAGTAGCGCGCACGCGCAGGCAAGTCAATGTTAATGTGTAGTTATCGGTGTAAATTTCATCAGAGTTCTAACACCAAAGCAAACGGAACGAACAAGTTTCTGACCAGTTCGTTTCCCCAGGGCCATCGAATGTCAGCCAAGGTCAACATTACCTAATGACAAACAAAATGTATAGAACCAACCGCAATCGATGTGTTATTTGTTATAATAAGATAAGGTGTTGCATGTATTTAACGTGGCTAGGCTCCTTCGAAATCCCCGCCAGTCCAAGAACGTAAATTAAACAACAATGTAGGTAGTTTACTATATGATTACAAAATGTTCCTTTAACACGCACGTTTCAGTGCCGAGCACGGATTAAGTATTAATTAACCGACCTAATTAATATTTTAAAGCACTTGTTGAACATAATGAAAATATGGAATTATGTTCAAAGAATATACTTGAAAATATTTATTTTAGTTTGCGCCAAACGGTTTGGCTGCTACTTTACAACTGAATTCTTTGAATCCATCCATTTCATTTAGTAATTGAAACTTCTGTATAAAACAATTGGATGTCGGATGATGGACATTGCACGCAGATCACCTGCATATAGGTCACACTGAGCAACTTTTACTATGGGACCAACCCTGTAATCGCGAAAAAAAAATGGCTGTTTCATTCATTTTGGCTGGTCTGATGTTGACATTTTGTATGGGAGAGTAAATTTTTGTTGGTCCCATAGAAAAAGTTGCTCAGTATGACTATAATTCAACCCGTAAATTATTGGAGGTGCCTAAAAAACATCGTGTAGGATACCTTTACGAACATGTACCTACCTAAGAAAAGTTTTAGATATCTAAAGGCAGCTCAAAAATTGATCTGTGTGAAACCAAACACACCGTTACATCATATAAATAAACATCGGGACGAATTGATGAGTTTCTTTTGGGCATAGTGCCTTCACCTCGAGTGCATAGTTAAATGCAGCAAAGTCGGCCGACGACCCGGCCGTGACGTCAATTGGGATGCTGCATCTCTGCTCAGATCGTAATCTTCATGTCTAGCTGTACCGGATTTACTGTTACTGCCTTCGAGAGCTGCGTACTTGGACTAAAATAACCACAATACTGTACTTTCCGACGGAAGCGATTAAAGAACAAAAACTCTAGGTGCGGAATGATCGAGCCAATCTGCTCGAATCTTGACGTGCAACAGTTAATCTCAGATATAGGAATGACGTTTAGAAGAAATGAAAAAATTGTGATATTGCAATCTGCTTATGAATTTGTTACTAACATGTACTTACTCAGAGAGGACATATCTAATACCTTTAAACGAGCAATTCTTGTTTATTTATATATTTTTTTATTTATATTTCGGGGATCTCGGAAACGGCTCTAACGATTTCGATGAAATTTGCTATATGGGAGTTTTCGGGGGCGAAAAATCGATCTAGCTAGGTCTTATCTCTAGGAAAACGTGCATTTTCGAGTTTTTATATGTTTTCCGAGCGAAGCTCGGTCACCCAGATATTTGACATTTTATGCCGCTCATAAATATTACCTAGGTACGTCATGACTTGAAAATTAAGTAAACACTGAAAATGGAGGTAAACACATAAAAATTTACAAGTATACAATATCATTTAGGTACAAAAGCTTAGTTTTTAATTTTTATTTTAAGGGTTTTTATTATTTGTTTTATTACTTTTAGAATTTTAATAAATAAATTTTCATCCATTTTTGGTACAAAACACCGTACCGCGGCCGCGGTCTAATCCTGCCTACATCACAATATATAAAAAAATCCATAAATAAACTGGTAAAACATGATATGTATACAAGGTGTCCCAAGAAGTAGTGATATACTGAAGCTGGGACGTAGAGGACCTAGAGGGCTATCTGAATCACCCCCATGTATGTTCCGCGATTTTTCGTATTTTCGGAGTTATGATTTTTTTTAATTTTTCACCTATCGCCGAGTACGATGAGATTTTTATTTATGGTGACGTGAATTATTGCGGTAGATGCTTTATTTTTTTAAGCGCCCTTGAAGTTGTGAACATCTGGGTAATTTTATCTTTCTTGGCATTAATTTTTTTTTTTAATTCCATTTAAAGATCTAACGATAGTAAATGTTACCATACTGAATTGGCCTATCTATCAGCTTAGCACACAAAAAAATTTCAATATTTACTGTAATATTTCGAAACAAAATCAAAACAAACAACGGGTACTTATGTTATTGACCTTTGATAATATCGATTACAAGTAGGAGTTATCTGTTAGCTTTTATAGGCAAGAGTAAACCCGTATTCTGAAGCGATAAGCCGACGATATTATCTGTAATACGACGATATTCCTCATTGAGGCATATTACGTTTTTCAGAGTTCATTGTGTAATTAACCTGACGATAGAAAATACATTTTACGTATCACGTTTTCCTCGTCCGAACCCGTTGAAACGAAACTGAGTAAATAGGTGAAGGAAAACATTGTTTAAAAATACGTTCCCTACCTACTGACCGAACCCAATTTCAGGGGAGATCGGGTAAACATAGTCCACAATGCCGAATGCGTTTCGTTCCCGAAATACCCGATCCGGGTTCGACGCCCGAGGAAATGGATCAGCGATACGGAACTGAGACGACACGACACGGTGCTCACGCGCAGACACTGTTGGGTTACGTAAAGTGTAAACCATCATTGTAGGTTATACGTTGAGTTGAGGTGTGATGCATCAACGCATCAAATTTAAAATCGATTTGTTCTCGACGCTGTCAGATTTTACATAATATTAAAGCAAATAAGTAGGCGACATATTCTCTCATACAAAAGCTTAAATTTCCATTATCATTTTATCGGTGTAAGAAAATTTACAGTTACTTAACACATTTATTGCCACCCAGCTAAACAAGACATCCGCGCCAGATCACCAAAAATCGTCATATAACTACAAGTTACCACGATCCCGACTATCGGGTCGTTCGGCCTGGGAACGAAATCATAAAATACCCGATAGTCGAGTTTTCGGCACTGAATGTGTTAATTCACACGCTGGGTGCTGACCAAACCTGTCCTGGGGGCTTAGCCAACAAGGCAATCGTACGTTGACAAACGCAAAAGGAAAAAAGTTCGGGATGACAGAAAGAAAAAAATTACGAAAAGTCACGTGACTATTTCCATACATTATTTAAGTTTCGATTGGCGTTTTCTATCAACGATTGTCATCTTGGCCAGACTCCTTAGACTTAGGCGACGTACGAATAGCTGAACTCTTCTTCTTAATATTTCTACAACAGTGTACATCTTCTAGTATTAGGTACCTAATCTGTTTCTCACACCCGTAACTTAAACCATTGTTCGATTACAAATACAAGAGTTTGGTTCCCGTTTACTTAATAGAGAGGATCCCTTATTTACCTCCAACTAAACTAACATAGTTCGCACTTGCAAATAGACTGTTTGCGGTGGAAACTAGGGTGTGCTCCCGGTACTGGTTTTCTATACAAATACAGTACCGTAACCGGGAATTCCCGGTTCTCGCCATTCAAACTCAGTACCGGGAGCAATCCCTAGTGGAAACACTTATATTCCACTTGCACGGATCGGCGGCCGCAAATACTTTCGTGTCGCAAATGGCGCGCTCCACTAACTAACCAGTCTATTGGGTTGCCGTAGAATCCGATTCCCGCTGTTTGGTGTAAAGCATTAGTCATATGCAAACCCCGATCCGCACTATCAATTGTGTAGTTCATTAAAAATTAGGGTTGGCAAAACTTTATATCGTAGAAAACCCTAACTTCGCCTTTCGTTGGTGGTACCCAACTTCGCCCAAGTAAAACATATAGGTAGGTAAAAAAAGAGCTGCTTAAAAATTTTTTTTTTGTTGAGCCATAAGAGTGTGTCACATATTTTTACGGCCTTCGAAGAGTAACATATTATTGCAGGTGACTGTACCTAAGTATTTTTGCCAACCTTCATTTTCAATTATGAATGTTGCAGAACGGGGTTTCGTCATATATAGTACCTACTGGTACTAATAATCTTTACCAAACGTAAGATATAAATTTCTTAGTATCAATTTTGCTAAACTAACTGCTAAGCGAACAACGAAGAATAATATTGACGACTCAAGTCAAAAACGAATTCTCTAATCATTTAATCGAAAGTTCAGTTTTCTTAGCATTGCTGAAAGGGCGTTTTCTAAAATAGATATTGAAAACCCGATTCTCCCAGATCCTGGTGTTTTTGGGTTCTTTCAACTCGAAATCACTAGCATATTCAATCCTGATGATAAAAAAAATTGTCCCAAAATTTTGTATGAAAATTGTACATTCCACTACTACGTCACGTTACATACAAGTGAACATTTTTCTCATACTAAAAACGTGACGTAATGGAATGGACATTTTGGGACATCATTTTTTAATGGTAGGATGGAGAGTGCTGTCGATTCGGAGTAGAATGAGCCCAAGAATGTCCAGATTTGAAAGAATCGGGTTTCCGATATTTATTTTAGAAAAAGCCCGATCAAACTTCAGTCTCAAAATATCTGGTGGGGTTAAAGGAGATTCTTAAATTATTACAATAATTATCAAAGATTTACGAGTTGAAACCTTAAGTGATGATGGAGTATCCACGGTTTTTGCATTTTTAGGGTTCCGTAACCAAAATGGCAAAACCTTAATAGTTTTGTCATGTTCGTCCTTCCGTTTGTCCGTGTGTCCATAACTCCACAGGCAATAATTTACTCTGCAAGTATGTAGTATATTTTAATGAAATTTGGAACGAACGTACAAATTTAAATATATTTTAGAACGTATTGTAAACTTAATCGAGTTCTACGAATTCAGAGTCATAAGACTTTCTAACTCTGAGTAACATGATACCCCTTTGTCTTACAAATTTGCCCGTTTGCGGTTACTTGACTGTTGCTGCTGCTGTAAGATTATTAAACTGGCACATTATACGAAGCAATTAGGCCAGTGGTTCCTAAACTTTTCGGTCCGGTCACCCCTATGACTAACTAGGGAACCTGATTTTACCCCTCCCAATGGTAATAAAAAATAAAACGTGTACGTTTGTTGTATTGTTATATATATTAGGTTAGCTTATTACCCCCGTAAAATACCAGTTTTACCCCCACGGGGGTAATTACCCCCAGGTTAGGAACCACTGAATTAGGCGGATAGGTGTCAGACGGTCCACAAATTAATAAAACCCTTCCCTCGACTCTCAACTCTAGTAGCATCTTAATAAGAGCTATTTTGACTTGTTACAGAATGCCGGCGCTCCGGCTACTGGGGCGCAAATGGCTAGCCGCCTCGGACGATCTCGTGTTTCCGAGCATCTTCGAGCTACTTTGCCGTTTTGTATGGTAAGTAGATAATATATCGCGTCGACTAAGCACTTCGTTTCACCCTCTGGTTTCATTTCACCGACCGGTTTTCACTCGAACATTTTTATTCTCATTTATGTATTTATTTATTTATTTAGAAATTTAATTCAGGCAACAAGGCCCATATTACAAATACCTTACAGACTAACATACATATGTATTTTATAAACTTAAAACTAAACACTAGTTATTTAGTCGATAAAACGGCGTGGCTCCGTTGCATCGGCTGCTCCTGTGTCGGGATTAAGGGATGGACTACTGTTTCTAGCGCTTAAGAGGGGGCTAACGAAGCATCTTTTGCATGAAAAATTCACACGGAATACTATATTATATTTGCAAGGGCAGACTCCAACCAAAACCTTGGCTAGATAGAAAAAATGACGAAAACATATCAAATATTCATCTATTTCCTTATATCGTTACCCTGCATAGTGCATACAGCATATTATGCGAGAACAATTAAATATTCCGAAATTGTTTTTCCGACTTTCATAACCCCGATTTTCATAACCCCGATTTTTTATATGTCCGAAATATCGAAATTACGACTTTGAAAACCACGAAAGAAGAAGAAAGAGAAGTATGGCCTTTTTGTGAACCCGTCTAAGTGCCAAGCTATCGTTATTGGTAGTTCTCGACAGGTCGCCAGACTGGATTTTGACACTATTGCACCAGTAAACTTTAACGGTTCACCAATACTATTTAGTCACAGTGTTAAGGACCTAGGCATTATGCTCGACAGTTCGTTGGATTGGAGAGCGCAGGTTTCTGAGGTCAGCCGAAAAGTTATGGGTTCTCTTCATTCACTAAACAAGCTAAAGCACTTTTTGCCCATTAAGACTAAAATTCTCCTTATAAACACTCTAATTCTACCTATAATTGATTATGGTGATGTGTGTTATCCGGACCTATCTGAAGAACTTCTCAATAAGTTGGATCGCCTTCTCAATAACTGCATTCGTTTCATTTTTTGCCTGCGTAAGTACGATCATGTCTCTGCGTACCGCTCCCAGCTTGGCTGGCTTCCCATCCGTCAACGACGCAGTGTTCGCATGCTTTGCTCTCTATACTCTGTCCTAAACGATCCACTCTCTCCTGTATACCTCAAGTCCCTCTTTCAATACTACGGCGTTTCTCGCGACCGTCAGCTTCGCTCTTCTGGCAATATGTCTTTATCCATCCCTCCACATCGTACTGGCTTCATGTCAGATTCGTTCTGCGTGCAGGTAGCGCGCCTTTGGAACCGACTCCCCCTTAGTATTAAAAATGCCCCAAACAAGTTCGCTTTTAAGAAATCGGTACGTGCTTTCTTTGCTGCTAGAATGAAGGATTCCTAGTTTTAGTTATATAATTTATATATTTTATTGTATATATTTAAATTGTTAGGTATATGTATTTATATTATATGTATCGTGTATATTATGTGTGTAAATTTTTTTAAATTAGCTTTGCGGTTTATATTAAATTTTTGTTAGTAGTAGTAGCAGTTGCACCGCCCACAATCTCTCTGCTTTGCCTTAAGGTTGACTGGTAGAGAATGCTTTTGGCATTAAGTCCGCCTTTTGTACGATAAGTTTTTCTTTTGTGCAATAAAGTTTAAATAAATAAATAAATAAAGAAGAAAATCCCGACTGTGCTATTTCCGAATATTTAAAATCCGATTTTCATATAGACGAAAGTAAGTATAAGTTCCGATTTAGAAAAAATCCGATTTTTTTTCCGAATTTGTCTATTCCGAAAAATCATTGACCGATCGGAAATAAAGTAATTCGGTACTTATTCAGAAATTCGATCTTTTGTAAACTCAGAATTATGAAATTCGTGATTTTATCAAAATAAGACTTCAACGCACTTTTTTAAGTCTAACTAATCAATATCCGAATCGGAGCACCCCACTATCCACGTGGTCTTGTCTGTCCTACCCCTAGAGTGTATGTAAAAAGCCGGAGGCGCGGAGGGGAGCCTCAGCCGCTACGCTACGGCTCACATTGTGCTCTGCGCTTTGATATGCAAGGGCGAAGGGGCTGCTTTTGCCCGTAGCGCCGGAGCAGATGAGGAGCACGAATCGATAAATTCGGTATTAAAAAAATGGGGATATTTATAATAGGAGTCACGTCAAATCGGAATTCAAATCTTCGGAATAATGGCATTTCGGAATTCGTGATTTCAAAAATCGTAAATGTTAAATTCGGTGTTTATCACTATCGGAATTTTTACATTCGGAATTTAAAAAAATCGCCTTGTTTGCTATTCGGAAATATAATACACTTTCATGATTTTCATCGTTCATAATTACGACAGTCGGAATTTTTGTGGGTCGAGCATTAAAAAAACGGAATAATAAAATTCGATATTCTAAAATTCGGCATTAAATATTTCGGAATTATGTAGTGTACCCATATTATGCAGCATAGCAGTATAATTTTAGTATATAATAGCTAGTGATATTCAATTGTTCCTTCTTAACAAGCCAATCACGATCTATTGAAGCTAATACCTATACGCGGAAGTCTCTTGTCAAATCCATTTTGTAAGAAAGAGATATCCGCTAGATTTCTACCTGCCTATCTCTCACCTACGTAAGGTGAGTTCGATACACGACCCGAATATCCCGATCTCATGAATCACGCCGGCGCCGTCAGAACTAATCTCTTTTGGCGTATTTTAGCGCTATCTAAAATGTTTACATGGCGTTGGTTGGTTTGGTAAAATTAATGACGCTTCCCTGGCGAAATTCCCATTTATCGGGAAAAGTAGAACAACAACACACAGCTTGAATTAAATCAGAGCGCCCTGCAATGATGGTAAATAACATTACGCGTTTTAAGGCCAAACCACACTGTATGCCCATACCACACCTGCGTACCTAACTAGTACCTACGCGTAATTAAGTTTTCTTACAGTCAAATTGTATGTTTTAAGTATCGTTAATAGTACCTATATTGCGGAGGATGTCTATGCCAATATTCGAGAACCGATGCTATCCTAACAAACTGCGGCCTAAACTTCCTTCAGTAGAACATTGCTTGCCATTTCCACTATCGTCACCACGATCCGTTTTCAAATCGAATTCGAACTAAATCCACCGACTACCCCAATTTGATTTTCGTCGGAGTCGGAATCAAACGGCGGACTAACTTTATATTCAAATAGGGTAAATTGGAAGATCATTTAGATATTCAGTGCAAATTAAATCAAGAGCGAAAGCTTTGGAAGCTTATTAACTAGGCTAATTAGCTCTGAAACACGTAAATTGACATGAATTAGGCGCGCAGGTTAACTGGTAAACCTAATTATGATTGCTCGGTTACTCGATTTCGGAACAATTAAAATACATAGGTAAGATAACGCTATAAAAATAAAACTTGAATTCTTATTTCATGAATATAATTTTTCTCAGTGTAACCTCCGCTCGGCGGTATTTTATTCACGCGCGTAGCGGAAACCTACAAATCGAGGGGGGGGGGGGGGCTGGTTACTATGTTGTTATCTATTTTAATCTATTCTATATCTATTTTAAGATATACTTATAAAGGTACTTTGAGTCCATTATTAGGAAATTAATTTACAAGATTGTTTGAGAAACTAAGGGACTTTTATGAAATTATTTTAGGCGATTTAGATTACTAAATAGTTATCTTTAAATGGAACCATGGAAATCACTTTGGTTAAGTACTTACCTAAGAAACAAACTGCAACAAAAAAGGCACAATATAATTAACAATACATTTGCGTGAAAAGCACAAGAGCCACAAAATTATCAAGAGGTTAAAAACCTCTGAGCACGAACCAAATGGTGTATAATTTTTGCATGACATTGACAACCATTATGGTTTTGGCAAAAAACGCCTGATTATAGTCGCAAACCAAAAAGACTACGGTATTTTGTCTAGTTTTAAAATGAGTAGGTAGTCATTAGGGCAGGAAACGAGTAGGTAGGTATTTGGCGGAGATTAAAACGACTGGCCTGTTTAATAACAGACAGTTCTAATAGGAATCACAAAATTCTTATAATTCAAACCTTGGGAAAAATTCTGCTTTTCTAAGCCACAAACGGTACTAAATTGTAAATTTTCAAAAAGCCAATACAAAGTTAAAGTAATGAGGGTGAGGTCGTCAAAATCTGCACATGCTCTTGTAGTCCCTTAACAATAAAGGTGTCGGATCATTTTGAACACCTTGCCCGCTTAGCAACTTCTGTACCCACTCTGTCCCTTTAGTTGTCACGATTATTCAGGGCCGTGGTTTCGAATGCTGCTCGTAGATATCGCCTCGCACACGTTTTGATTGTTCATTCAACGATGTTCTTTCAACTGTGAGTGCTGGAACACTCAACTTTGTCTCGCCGACCCTCGCGACCTATGTCAAACGCCGGGTCGGAGCGAATGGGAATACTCTTTAACAATAAAGTGTCGCTTAAACCTTTAAAGTTTATTGTCGACCCTTTTTTATACGGGGAAAAATTGTAAAAAACGCCGCCCTGCGTATTAATAACAGAGCTGAAATGTTTTTACCTCATTCGCTCAAAACCTGTCAGAAAAGTTGGATGTCGGGTCTCGGATCTTGTCGTCAGGCGAATATCCACATCACCATGAGCTTACATCAACTCTCGAATTGATACTACGTTACATGGACAGGCATTTATTGTGTTTAAGAGGATAGTGGGCAGTGAATTCTCCAAATAATCTTAATACTCCTTTTCCTCCCTGGTTGGCATTATGGAAAATATTAATGTACCATTTAATTTATTTTTATTATGGCTACGCAACCTCATTTGATTCTTTGATATTTGATTTAATTAATATAAGAATTAACGCGTATTAAGACTACCTTAATTACCAAATTAAAGCGTGGAGTCAGAAAATTTATGAAAGTGTGTTCGAAAATATTAATTGATTGCTGACTATACGTAGGTACCTACAACAATAAGTACATTCACAGTCAGTGATAAAAGCTTGTTTAAGGGCTAGTAAAATACTACTATTTGACTAAAATGCTTTCACAACGCACAAATATAAGTTGAAATTGAACCGTAAAGTTTCATTTCGTCATGAAGTTTCAAGTTTACGATCGATATCGCCATTCACGTTTTACTGAATGGCGAATGCTTTGATCGCAAGCCCCAGGGCTCTATTCTTGGCGAAGGGTGTTGTATTTTCATGTAAATATAGTTAATAAACGTGGCAAACTCGTGTAAAGATTTATCACGTTTTTATATTGTTTTGGTGGCAAAAGATTGTACGAACCGCTTTGTTATAAATATACGTCGTCGTAGCCTATTATGTGCACTAGTAACTCCTAGAGTGTCCCGTGTGCATTGAAGATTGAAGCATTTAAAAGATTTGCGCTGTCAGTAGAAGTGAGTGCATCCTCGTAAGCTCTGGTAACTTTACATATACCTAATTTGCGCTCGTTCCTTACGGCTTACTTACGCATAATGTCAGAAAATGACTTACGAGTATGCTGTATCATATTATGCCATACACGATATGCGCGACCTTGATACGCCTGCAGGAACACAAGGCAGAATTAAAACAATATATAAATAACGTTACAATAATATTACAAAGTTATTATTAATGTTGTTGTTGTTATTGATGTTACGGTCTTCTGTGAGACACTTCCTCCAGTAGGGTTGCTTCAAATATAGCGAGGTGACATTTCGCTATTTCCTCTACAAAATATGCTAATAAGTTTCTGGGCGATCGATGAATCTTGCTGCTATTTTCATAGATCTGATCTATTTGTTTCAGTCGCGACCCTATTCAGTGGCCGTATTTAAATAGAATTAACTAGCTTATTATTCGGCGATGAGCCGACACACTTAAAACGTTTCCTGGGAAAGTCGCAAACTATGATAGTTCAAACAATGGTACCTTACAATACCAAAAAAAAACTCAATAAAACAATTAGCTGATAGTTGCACCGCCTCAGTTAGTTATTGCGTATTAATGCACATAAGTTATTTAACAGTTCATATGTATCAAATGAGCAGTTAAATACGTATAATATAAACGTACTGTAATGAATGTATGTATGCAGAAATGTCAACGCTATCAGTAGCCAGCAGTGGGGCAAGTCATGCTTTATAGTTCTCCCACTAGGCACGTCAAAGCCAAAGAAACACAAAAATCAATTCATATACTCCATAAACACCTCTTTCACGTCAATCGTGTAAGTAAACCTGTAAAATGTTACCATTTTTATTAACAAGCTTATATTAGGTCGACCTGTATGTAATGGAATATCTAAGGTAACTAATTTAACCATCTTCCAAGGATCGTAGCGTCATGAAAATTGGCAGCTGTATGTAGTTCTGATGACAATACAATAATATGGTACTGTCGAACTGATCTGATGATGGAGACAGGAGGTGGCCATAGAAACTCTGTGATGAAACAACGCAACCTAATTGTGTTAGGGGTTTTTAGAATTGTCTCGATGAGTACCTATTAGTTGTCTGTCGTAAGAAAACTTATTTCTTTTATGTTAATAAAATAAAAGTTACCTGAGCTGTTTTCCAAGGGGCGCTGAACCTTTTTGTCCGCCTCAACGCGTGCATGTTCTGAAAAAACGAAGTAAAGTTATTTATAGGCATATACTCTATCGAATCATGTTACATGTCGCATAGAGTGGGCAGCCCCATGGCCAGGACATGTAGTCTGACGCATATTAGATAAAAACCGACGAAGATCGAGTCTGGCTCGTGCACGGAGGGTTTCGTAGTTTCGTGCCACCAACGTTTTGGTTTCATTTTTGAATCGGGAGTTGGACTTTACAATCCCTCCGTTATGCAGTTTATTTTCTTATATGTATATATCAAGTTTTATGTTTAATTGATAATAAAATAGAGATGTAGTTTAACGTTCTAGACAAAAACACAGACAATTTCCTTTCTGATAATAATTAACTCTTGTTTATGATTATTTCCGGACGGTCATATAGTGAAGTATCACTAGAGGCTCAGTAGAGCCTACACTGCCTGTCATAGGGTTGGTCACGTTTCGAGGACGCAACCCTAAAAGCGCAGGGTTATTTATAAGCACATAGTTTATCGAATCATGTTACATGTCGCATAGAGTGGGCAGCGTACCCCGAACGCGTGAACGTGACGTCACTGCGCATCCCTGGCGGGATGTACTAGCTAATAATATTTGGGAGACAAAAACATATAAAAACTCAAAAATGCGCGTTTTCCCAGAGATAAGACCTAGTTAGATCGATTTTTCGCCCGCGATAACAAATTTCATCGAAATCGTTAGAACCGTTTCCGAGGTCCCCGAAATATACCTATTTATAAATGTATATATTGTATATACAAGAATTGCTCGTTTAAAGGTATAAGATAATCGGATCAGTAGTGCCATTCACAGCACTTACGGACCGCGGACGAGTTGGGCGGGTGTCTACTTAAAAAAAAAACTCGTATCTTGTCAATCAAAACAAAAATAAGATACCACATCTATGTATGGGGTGCATACAGAGTTTCTGCCTTTCAACTTTGAATAGCAGTGTGAGATACGAGATTTTTTCAAAGTAGTGATATTTATCTTATAAAGTAAGTCGGTGCCAAAAACTAGGCCTTCCTTCTATTTTACTGCAGTTATCACTCAGATCGGTTTTATCTCCGTTTTTTTTTTCAAGTAATAACCGATACTTAAATGAATATTGCGCTGACAGTAAAATACCGAATCGTGGCGGTCGTTGTCCATATAATAAAATACACGACAGCAGTTAAGCTCCCCCGTAAATATCCGGACCCTCAGTCCTTGACCCATCGCTGGTCCATTGTGTTTCACACCGCATTTTTGGCAGGCCGGTGCCGTTATGTAACAGGCTATAAGCGCCATTGATTAAAGTTTATAATCAGTTTTACCCTTTTTTGTGCAGTAATATGCAGAACAAAAACATAAGGATAAACGTGTTTACGTAAGCGTATTTTGTGTGCTACTTCCTTTTGTGTTTTATTGAGGTTATTAATAAACAAGATTATTTCTCACTTTGTTACTTGTCTTTAGAGTTTGTTTCAATTTAACAAAACTTGTAATAAGTTATTTGTAACTAGGTATGTATGTCAATTTGAAAACTTGCAAGTAGTTATAGTTAAATATACTAATAGTTAATAATCAGAGATCGGACAAATTTGCGACATTGCTCGCAATAATGTGGACATGACTCCAAAATTGATTAAATAATTAATCATTTAATTAATTTCTTACCTGAGGTTTAATTTTGATTCCTAATCAATAAACACATGAAATGTACACATGAAATGCAATAAAATATATGAGTATGAGTATGAGTATGAGTATAAATAACACAAAGAGTTCTTATAATGTAAATTTATTTAAAAAAATAATCAGTATGTTTTCCAAATTTTCTGTAGGTACTTCTTTTTTTATATCAAAAATATATTTAAGTGCTATTTATTGATTAGGAATCAAAATTAAACCTCAGGTAAGAAATTAATTATTTAATCAATTTTGGAGTCATGTCCACATTATTGCGAGCAATGTCGCAAATTTGTCCGACCTCTGTTAATAATATTAGTTATATGTAGTTAACTTATCATATTACCTACTAGTACTTCTATCGGTCGGATGTATATTTAATTTGACGAGAATCATACACATTCAATGACAACATAATAGCATACATGTGTAGCAACAATGCTTTCGTCAAGTTGAAACTTTTATAATATATAAGAATCTTTTTGTTTATCATCGTGGTATTGTAACAACACCAGGGCGTTAAAATAATCCCGAGTCATTTAACCCTTAAATGCATAGTGATGCATTTATACACACAACATAAACATCAAATGTTATGCATTATTAAACAAATTCTATTTGTTCTTGTTATTATTTCAATAGTAAAACTAATAAATTTTCCGAATTATTACATAAATTTACGCAGTATTTTAATTTATAAAAGTTACATTTGTTTATAGACGAAATGTCGGAAAACTTGGAAAAACCTGGAAGTTGATGATTTTTAGTATGTGATTTTGGGCAGATTTTTCAGGGTTTGTAATTATTTTATATTTACAAATTTTATCATAGGAACATCACAAATAGTGTACCTTTCTGTTGGCAGTTAAGATTTTTCCTATACCCCTTACTAATAGCTATATATTTCCAAAAATATGATTTAGACTATGCAACTTTTAACACTTGATTTCCCAGTGAAAATCGATGATATATTTTTTTTACTATTTTTCCTAGAAACGGCAAACAATTATGTGATATATATATTAATTTCGGGCAAAACGAAAAAATCATGTATTTAAGGGTTAAGGATACGTCTTGTACAGTATCTGAGTAATCTAAGCGTAATAAGAATTCCACAAAATATATATACATACTTCTATTTCTGTGTGTTATTACTTCTGTGCACACGTTATTACCCTATGCTGCCTCAGTAACGAGATTTGTTACTCACTTAACGTACTTTAATATGGCGGGGCAGCATAATATGCTCGTAATGTTATTAGTTATTAAGGTTAAGTAGCTATACACAATTCCCTTTGCGTGTATATTTACATTAAGTATGAACGAACTCATGTCAGCAAAAGTAATATTGCTTAGCGCCATGATGCATACAAAAAATACTTAGTACCTATGCAGAAGGTAACATATACTTAAGAAATATAGTAAAGAATCTTGTCTCTTTATAACAAGCATTTTCACAGTAACGGATAGGAACGAATAATAAAATTATCAACACACACAAAACAATACTTACGGGCCAGTTGCACCATCTTAATACCCGGGGTTAACCGGTTAAACCTGGAGTTATCATGGTTACCAATACAATTTGACACTGAGTTAACAACCGGTTAACCCCGGTATGGTGCAAGTGGCGCTAAGTGCACTTGTCTCGAACAGTAAACAATACCAGCCAAAGAAACACATAGGTGTACGCATGGAGTACGTTATCATATCGCATATCGCCTTTTCCCGCCGTTGACAACTTATTTATAACGGAACAATGTCATACGATACGATTTTTCTTATTTCTTGGCGCCGTTATTGTATCTGCTTCGATATCGCCTGCTAGGTGGTCATTGTTCCGTATTGCTACAATTATTTGAATTAGGTAGTTCTTGTATTCTGCAATGTCTGGATCGATACAATCACTACGCTTGTGGCTTTCACACATACATTAAATAGGTACCAGGTCTACACCATTGCAGTAAAGACATAAACGACATAATGAAGACATGCTTCATAGGCATCTTTAAAGATACATACAAAGCGTAATCCCATATTTAATTGGAATATTTAATCCATAGTTTGACCCAATTAAAGTTTGTCACTGCCAAAAACACCAGCCAGCCAGTTTACTTGCTTTTTTTTAGTTTATTCTTGGTACTTACTTGTTACTACAGCTGGCGATAGCAGAGGAATCGGAATTATTGTCCAAAAACACAAACATGATTTTACAACAACATAACAAGTAAACTGGACACGATATTCTATTTACACACACTAAAACACTTTTTGTATAATCAAAAAATAATGCCTACACATCTAAATTAAAAAAAAACAATAATCAAGATAATAAGAAATCAAAGAAATCTCTCCAAGGAATAACCTGACTGACAGACTATTAAAAACTACAGAACTGTCACATGACAATAACTCTCTTCTTTAATTAAAATGCCGGAATTATTAACTGAAATATGTAAAGAGGTTGCAAGTTACGGCATAAATTTAAAGTATTTAAACCTACATTCATACCAGCAATAATTGGCTAGCCTTGATATACGTAAATAAAGGTATAATTTAGGATTATAATTTTCAATTCAGAATCTAATTGTACTTTGTGGTCATAAGATTAATATTAAAATTATGACCTAATTTTGGAACACTATCCTGACTTGGTCAAATAAATTGACACACATGTCACACAATGTCATCGTCAAATAATTTAAAAAGTTATTAAAGAATGATTAAAGATATATTAAAGATAAATATTGTAAAGATCAAATGGAAACCTAATCAATATTTAATTATATTCATTGTAGGTATTATATTTACATTAACATATAGTCATGCAATACAAAATGGAAATGTAGTTTAAAATACAAAGTCAATGTCAGCCCTACAATAACAGTGTATTATTACGCGACCTTCGTTCGACGGTGCTATTTAAAAGGAATCAGCATCGCATTCGTAGCTTTCAATAAGCAACACGAACCCTAACAGCCCTTCCGCCCAGGGTATTAGGGACTGGAATGTCCACGTTCTGTAATATACGGTTTCGCCGGGAGTAACTGTTGGCTGTCTTCCAAAGAGGTACCTATATATTTTTTTTAGTTTAAAGCCTAATAATATATTCATTGGGTTTCAATTATACACAAGAGTACCTACGCAATAAAATTCTATAAGTACCTACTTATACTTTAATAATAACCTGAGTCTTATAACTTGTTATGCCTAAATTCGTAGTAGGAGGATCCAATTTCAGAGTCAATCTCATAATAGCCTCTCTCCTTAATTACGTAGTGACGGGCGGAGCCCTACGTCAAGGGATTTCCATGAAAACAAATCCTTGTTTTGTTTTTATTATATTGAGTCTATCAATTAAGTCTTAGCAATTTAACTTCCATTAAGTTAACTGCACGTAATTAGTTGAAGTTTAAACCCCGATATCTGTTTATTAGTGGAATGTTATTCATGGGTTACATTAATATTTTTTTACAAAAGGTCAAACCATTAGGTGTATGAATACTGGTTAGGTACCTACCTATAAAGTAGGTACCTACTTATGCAATAATAAACTGACATTATGCAAACTTATGGTATTGTACGTACATGTACTTATATTAGTTTAAAAATTGTCAGAGGCTACTATAACATTTTTCTATGCATATTCTGAAATAACTTAAAAGTTTAAGTAGCCGCTTACTGGCATTTGACCAAAACTGTGTCTATAAATAAAAATGGCTGACCTGCTTTTGGTATTTAACTTCATTTTATGGAGCTTGTATTTTATTGAAAAATGCAGTTGATTCCAATTGAGTTCATAAATTACTACTCAATTCGTGACCGACCTTTAATAGTGGGGTTAAGGATAGATGCGGTAAGTTTACCGTCTTCACTAAAGCCATTGCATTGTCGGCTGATAGATAAACAATAGATAGGTTATACTCATACTTTGAGGAGCACAAAAATACTTCCATATTTATTTCTGTGCCTACGAAGAAATCTGTTATTTTTGATTAATATTCTCATTCCATCCATCTTTGTCACACTCGTTGTTAAACATAAGGTCGTCTCTTTCTCTTTTGGTGTGCTAGCACGTGCACATTTCTCGCTTGTCCACCCGCGACTAAAGGAAACTTGTCCAATTTGTCACAAGGTAAGCGCTTCAATTTTGGAACGCCTATAACCTATCTGATAAAGATGACTCTACCAAATAGCGTATAGTGGTACATCACTTGTTGCGTGGGTACATCAATATGAATGAAGCACTCTATCGATTGGCGCTTTCGGCCGCCGGCCGGTCCTCGGCCTTCCCGCTCCCGACCTTCGCCTCTTCAGCGTGATTGCTTCCTAATGGATTTTAAATTGTAGCGACATCGTTTTAATTGACAATGTTGCTACTACATTATTGAACCCTTCATTTCAACAGATACAATTATATTCTCGACGCGATCTCATCAGTTCTATTTTTCGTGACTCGACACAAGCGTAGGCAAATTCAGGGTTCCAATTTATGAATTCGAATTTGCATATAATTTCATGCGCTCCATTGAATCTTCATTCGTTTCAGAACCGTGTCAGCTAAAGAGTGGGCGTAAAGTGGGCGTTTATATCGGTTTAAATTGTATACAATACCTATAGTTCTTAGCATATTTAATTCACGATCTATTGTTAGCAATTTCGTCCGGGTAATATTCTTTCATCGTACTTTGGTATCCAGATCCACCCCCATTTCACCGCTGTGGGATAAAGAGAACCTATCCTATAAGTACCTAAAGGTTAATCTAGATTAACATCCATCTATCTACCTTTTTGATAAATTTAATTTTAATTCGCTTCGCATATTATTCAGGAACAAGGATACTACATCACATATTTAAAATTCAAAAGCACGGTATGGTGCATTAATGCAATTTTACAAGCTTTTATTTTACTTGCAGTGTACCTACCTATGTAAGTATGTCTATGATTGTACGGGTCAAATCTTGCAAGTTACATTTCACCCACTTCCCGACTTCCAATGAAGCTGAAAAGTTGCATACATATGTAAGTCGGGTGACAATGTAATATTATGGTACCATCTAGCTGATCTGACGATGGAGACAGGAGGTGGCCCATAGGAATTCTGTGGTAAAACAACGCAACCTATTTGTGTTTAGGGTTTTTAGAAATGTCTCGATGAGTATTAGTTGCCTGAGGAAAAAAAAGTACAGTCAGCGATAAAAGCTTGTACGAAAAATGAAATTTTTGCTAAAAACTTATTTTTTATTTAAAAAAACAGCCTAATATGAAATCGTCTTGTCCACAGGCTGGTGCTGATAGCTCTCGTGGTAGAAGTGATATTCCCGGTAACATGGCGATGCCAGTCGGAAGGCTGGCACGGGGGCGCGTTCGTGCGGCTGTACCTGTGCGGCGCGCTGGTGCTGCAAGCGGTGCTGATGCTGCTGCTGGCGGCCCTGGCGCACCAGTCCGCTAGGGGTACCATCACGGAGGTCGACGCAAGGAAGCTCGTCTCCCCGCTCTTGTTGATGAAGTAAGCATAGCTACAACTCTGTTCTTTTTGTAGAACTTACATGAGTTTAAATGTACCTATTACTCGGATTTACACAAAGCTACGTAAATGTTATAATTTAAAATAATATAAATTTTTAATTTATACGTAAATACTACGTAAATAATGTAAATGTTATATTTTTACGTAAATTTTATATAATTTCTGTACCTACACCATCAGGTTTAGGTATTATATTATGAACAAAGGATTTATTAAGTTTTTTACTTATAATTAATACGGTCTCAGACAAATAACGAATAATCAATCAGGCTTGATGTACCTAACAATAAATTGCCTGTGATGAAAACCGACAAAGTAGCCTTCTCGCCTGAAGCACCCAATTTATAAAGGCACTTTGCAAGTTTGAAGTGACGAGTTGCAGAAAGTATTAGTAGCTAGGTAGGTATAGCTTTTCGCGGGAACGATCAATTAATCAAAGCTTATAGAAGTACCTACACAAATGATCTTTTTTAGCTCGACAACGTAAAGCGGCACTTAAATTAATGAATTGATGTATTTATTAGGTATCGTTGGCTGCTTTTTAATAAAACTTTGCCAACCCCTAGCGTATACAGGAAACCAAGTTTTGATAATACATATAGATAGACAAGGGAGTTTTCGCATCCCATATAAGTTTAGTTTCTAAAGTGCAGAGGTTTATTAAATTAAGCATGACTCACGCTAAACCGGGCCGTGGCCGGGCCGGAGCTTCCGGCGCTTCGTTTTCTATTTAAAGCACCACGTGACCACCGATCATCCGTTATAGGAAATTACATGTCGGACGCCTCGGTCCGGGCCCGGACCGGTCTAGCCTGAGTCATCCTTTACACAGAATCCCGTCGTGTGATTCGAATTCGCTATTGCTGAATTGTTTCCGTTTATTCGAGAAACATTATCGCTTGAAAACCGCTTTATTTCAGTATTAATAAAAACTCTAATGGCCCGATTCTGATTTTAAAATAGACATCTATTAGATATCTTTTAGACATCACCAAGATACGATAACGATATGTTTAAGATCTAACCTGTCAAATTTGACATTTGCGCGATTCTGGAGATACTCTTGAACGATTTCCAAAAGATATGACTTAGAGATCCAATTCACATCTAATAGATATCTAACTCTATCTAACGTAAAAGTGACATTGGCTGCCCGAATTGCGCTGCAAAAGAGAAGTAGTTGAAATCTAAACTATAACGTAACTAGAATGGATCTAGTACGTGTCGTCTCTTGTGAATATCTTGAAATTCGAATACGGCAAATTGGTTGCCCGAATTGTGTTGCAAAAGAAAACTAGTTGAAATCTAAACTATAACGTATTTAGAATGGATCTAGTACGTGTCGTCTCTTGTGAATATCTTGAAGTTCGAATACGGCAGTGATTCTCCTACACGCGTAGTAAATGTCGGATATTGATGTATTGCGCAATCGTTGCTTGGCCCCTGGCCAGCGAAAACATTTGTTGAGGAAGATAGATGTTCATTATTAACTGATAGTTATTTTTGAAACTTTTTATCGATGATTAAGAATTGCCAATATGTGTTGAATGAAGTATGCATGAAGTATACATGTCGAAATAATAAATATTTAACTTTCATATATTTTAAGCACACAGTTTAATTTTAGTGGAGATTGAAATTAACTCAGGAATAAAGAAATTACGCGTTATGTGTAAAATTAGTTGACTAAATAATCATGTTAATATTAATGACGATCATAATTTAAATTCATGTAGATTAGTTTAGCATACATTTATAATGTAATTTTATATTATGAGAATAAATATCTAAATCTAAATCAAAAATAATAATACCCAAGTGTACACAGAAAACATTATTTAGAATTTAAACCAGAAACTCCTTCCTCTTGATTAAAATATAATGGACATGCTAATGAGGCTGATATTCCAAAGGCACCCAAACGGCTTTGTAAAAAGTTAAAAACTTAGACCTGGTATCAAAATCGATTGAAAAGAATCCCTCTTCAAACGATATTGCATTTAAAATTCTGAAGTTGATGATAGGTAGTTAGCGATACCGATACACAGGAAAATTAAACCTATGTAAAATGTAGAAGTATTTCTCAAATAAGCGTCTAAATATTATCATTACATTCGAAATTATACATTTGTGACCGCTTTAGCGAGACGCCGGCTTTACGAGTACACACAATACACAAGCCGGCAAATTATCCTTAAAAAGGGGAAATAAATGTCATATACTAAGAAAAAAAAACTCGCTAACTCGGTATCACCTGAAATGATCCAGTTAGAAGGTCAAACCATACTGTTCTACCTTAGAGGTGGCCAGGGGGCGCCATAAGCCTTCAGTATGAAGTGCATATACTTGGAAAAAATCGACCTATGCCGCTGTGGCCCGGTGGCCGAGTGGCAACAGGCACCCCCGCGATAGCAGAGCACGCTGGTTCGATTCCAGCCTGGGGCACTGGAGGCTTGGGTCACTTTTTCTTAGTATATGACATTTATTTCAGTTTATAATTTTTATAGTAGTGTTTCTACCTGAAATAACAACAAATTAAAATATTTTCTGAAAATAATTTAATTTGTTCTAATATGTATCCTTAAGCGGCTTAAGGGGAACATCACATTATGTACCACTCGCGCATTCATACCTAGTAATTATTTAGAAAAGCTCCTATTTCCAGGCTGAGTCTTTAACGATTGTCACCTCAGTTCTACTCACACGATATGCCTGCTAGTCGTTATCGTAATACACGTTAGGTACAAGCATATAAATATTTACCTTTACCATTTTTTTCTTTCCAAAAGCTGAAATAAACTGTGGCGTACCACTTGATATGTTTAGAAGTTATCAAAATTATACGAAACCGTGAAATATGGCTCGCTTAGATAAATAAAGCGTGAATCGGGGCCGCAATATAATTGTGATTTATGACCAAATTTAATATTAGCGCCACAGGCTACTTGTACCTAATTCCATTTTTCTTCGCTTTGTGTCTTGGAAATAAACAATGTGACTTGGTAGTTGACACGTCTTGTCATATTTCGCATAATATTGAGCAATATTCATAAATTTCATAATAATATGATTTACAACATTTTCAATAGTTTTTCAGTGTGGCTTATAATGTATTTCCTTATATTTATGTCGTTAATGTAAGTAAATAAAGTTTTATATGAAAAGGTATTTATTAGGGTGTTTATCTTGTCACAAATTTCAAGATAATTACTGTTAAAAAAAGCGGCCAAGTGCGAGTCGGACTCGCCCATGAAGGGTTCCGTATTTAGGCGATTTATGACGTATTAAAAAAAACTACTTACTAGATCTCGTTCAAACCAATTTTCGGTGGAAGTTTACATGGTAATGTACATCATATATTTTTTTTAGTTTTATCATTCTCTTATTTTAGAAGTTACAGGGGGGGGGGACACACATTTTACCACTTTGGAAGTGTCTCTCGCGCAAACTATTCAGTTTAGAAAAAAATGATATTAGAAACCTCAATATCATTTTTGAAGACCTATCCATAGATACCCCACACGTATGGGTTTAATTAAAAAAAAAATTTTTTTTGAGTTTCAGTTCGAAGTATGGGGAACCCCAAAAATTTATTGTTTTTTTTCTATTTTTGTGTGAAAATCTTAATGCGGTTCACAGAATACATCTACTTACCAAGTTTCAACAGTATAGTTCTTATAGTTTCGGAGAAAAGTGGCTGTGACATACGGACGGACAGACAGACGGACAGACAGACAGACAGACATGACGAATCTATAAGGGTTCCGTTTTTTGCCATTTGGCTACGGAACCCTAAAAAGAGTAAAAGTAGGGTCTTATTGAGCTTACTCCGGGACTAGTCGATTTTATTAAATTTTCAATTTATTTATTTATTTAAGCAAAATGCAATTTTACAGGACTAACCTAAGTCATTACATTTCTTATACCTAAGTTCAATGATAAATTATACTAATAAAAATTTTTTTTTTGGAGTATCCCACTATTCCCACAACAACATTTATTGTTAAACATTAAGATATCAACAGAATGGCAAAAACGTATTTATCTCCGAAGTTATTTTCAATCTTAAACAGTCAAACGTCGAAATGAAATTAAGTACAGAAAATACAAATAATTTAAGAAATGAAATACGTACCTAAATTTCAATAGAATGTAATGGTTCTGTTAATCGTTGCGATTCTTTACCTACTTTGTTAATTGATATTGATACGTATTTACAAAGCTTGAGCATCTCTGACGACCTTGACCGCGTGCCCTTTGATAAGATAACCCAAATGACAGATTAGCCGGGGAAGCGCCCACGTCTGGTAAGTTTGGTCGGCAAACTTTACTCTCATGGAAATTACTTAAGCGATTTTAATCCCTTGGATCTAAGTTTTAAGATCTTTGGCATTGTGTCAGGGTAAGTTTAAGGGTGCTACTTCACTTGTCGTTGTTACATACATTCACAAAGAGTTTTGTTACGGAGAAATGAAGGGTAGAGTGGTTGTTCTAGTTAAAAAAAAAGAATTTCAGAATTTTTCATGTCACTAAAAGAGTACTTGGCATAGTAATGATTTTTCTAAATTTGTTGGTTAACTTTTGGTAAATGATTTTGCATTAAAAAAACCACCATCAGTGTCTTGGCACTCAGCCATGCCAACTTGTCGTAGGTATATAGCTAAGCACCTACTTGATATTTTCAGCTCTCTGACCAATAATGGATGACACGCTAGACCGGGCCGTGCCCGGGGCGAGGCGGCCGACATATAATTTTCTATGACGGCTGATCGATGATCACGTGGTGCTTTCCATAGAAAACGAAGCGCCGGAAGCACCGGCCCGGCCCCGGCCTGGTCTAGCGTGTCATCCTTAACTCCGCTGTAAAAACGGATTAAATCTATTATATACTCTATACTCTCGACTGACTTGGCTGTTTATTCTCAATCGTTGCGGAAGCACGGACTCAAGTTATTTTCTTAATTTAACCAGTGTAAAGGAAACTTGAGATGAGATATTACAATAAGAAGATTTTAAGTCATTTCATATATTTCAGGTAATAAATAACTATTAAATTATTGAGAAAACGTAATAAATCGGAACGACAAAATTTTCAGTATTTAACAAAAAATGCAAAGTGGCTGTTATTTTCACAGTGGGACACAATTTCAGTCATAATCCATAATTTCGTATCGGAATTTCAGTCTTCTCCATTTCGAAAAATATTATTTACTAGTTAGTTTGAGCGATCGACGTGCGCTTCCACAGCAAGTGATCGTAATGACGCCCCTGAGCATACAAAGATTAGGTAACGCTGTCGTTGTCTGCGAATCTCTTGCCATCCACGTAAGTACTTACCATCCACGTAAGTACTTAGTACTTACATTTAGCGCGCGATCATACAATACTGTCAATAAAGCATACGTAAGATGGTTTGGTCACGTTTTAAATATTTGCAAACTAGCCAAATCAAGGCTCTTAAGGAATGAATAGTTTCGTTATTTTGCAAGGAAACAAAAGCCTTTTTTCTAAACGCTTTTCTGCGAATTCGTCATCAGTCAGATACATAACAAACATAAATCTAAACAGGACTTTTCAATGCTTTAAAATCAATTATAGCAATTGAGCAACCTGTACGAGTATTGTACAGAGCAGGGATGTTGCGAATATCCGCATCCGCAACCGCGTAACTTCCGCATTATTTTCAACATCCGCATCTGCATCTGCATCCGCATAAAATCGATGCGGAGTTTAATGCGGATGCGGATGTGGAACAGGTCGGTACAGAAACGTCTTAACATCGGCGTAAGTGCTAGACTGCTAGGTAATTTAGTCATTAGCCAAAAAAAAACTGTTAGAAATGAGCAGTCAAGCGTCAATGGGACTTACAGGGACGGAACCCTGGGAACGCGAGTCCGACTCGCACTTGGCCGGTTTTTTGAAATAATAATTACTAAAATGTAATATTTGACGTTTTTTATGTACCTATCTTGGCACCCGCATCCGCGGATATGAGCCTTTAAAAATCCGCATCAATGTCAAAAAATCGGCATCCGCAACATTCCTGGTACAGAGATATACATATTTGTTGGCGTTTTTTCTCAAATATTTTACTCACAGCTTATCAAAGGATTTTTTAGAGGTTTGATTTTATCTAGTTTATTAAGTTAAAACGTTTTAACAAACATGATTTACTCTATTAAATCCGATCCTAAAATGTCGCTAGTAATTTTTAAAGAGACACTCCTAATACTCACACTCAACTCACATTGTACTCGTAGGTTACCTATCCGATGCGAATGACGTGACATTGACATGCATATTTAATATACTTTACTTTAGAATACATTTTTGTAACGCTGGATTTTAAATATGTACCAATAAATCTCCGAAGGTTAACGTAAAGCTCATTTCACGGTGACATTGGATCCAGAATTCATTATGTATCGAGGTCTGTGTAAATATACAAATAATTTATCGTATTTCAAGTGCCAGCTGCACTGATACGCGTAACTTGTATATTATAAAGAGCATTATACATTTGTGTACAGAGATTTCATGTTTTCATTTCTTTTATGGTTGTTTATAGAGTTTTTGCGCCAATGTGGTGAAAGCTGACAACTTTCACATCTTAGTGTAAGGCCTGAGTGGACGCTCATGTTGGGCGTGCAGCGGGGCGGGGCGTGCGGCGTGCATGTTAAACAAATGCAAACGTATAGGAGCGGCCTTAGTGCACGCTGCTCAAATCACTTGTGAGCCCGACGCCACGCTGCACGTCCCGCCGAACGCTCCGCTCCGAGCGTCCACTCAGCCCTTACACTTAAAGCTTGTATTTTTCTGAACGGGCTGAATGTGACATATTTTTTAAACAAGTGAGGATCATTACCATAAACACGTTATGAAGGACACATGACAAATTTAAATGGTACGCAAATGCGTCAATACTGGGTGCTATACATATCCAAAAATAAGTTTTTTTTTCTTTTCATACAATGTGATGTGCTGATGTGACAACCTTTATACTTTATACATTATTCAAGGAAAGCGAGAAAACGTAATGCTTAGATTGAACAACATCTCCCCCTCCCGCATCTCAACACCTTCTCCCCGCTTACTTTGTTGGGTGATGTTCTTGGAAAGGATCGAAGTAGATGGAGGGATGGATGACTTTAGTTTACCGACAAGAGTAAAGCGTTGTACTGTTATTAAACCAACATAATTATAATGAAATACTAATAGTAGAATCAGAAAACACCTAGAGCTCGCGGAGGAGCTACCTAGTGTCTCTCTATCTACTTTCTGCCTACACTTCTTTCTTTCCTACAGCCAGCAAGAGAATTGGCCAAGCGGGCTATGGGTCCAAAATATCACATGCTTTAACTATCTTAAAAACAAATTGTGTCGAAGTCATTTTCGCCCTCAGCTGTTTTAACACCTCGTCCGCATAATAGCTACTTCTGTTCTGACGTGATTCTATCCGTGCCTTTTTCAATCTTATGAAACATGTATGAAACGGTATTAAAACAGATTTCCTTGGTACAGGGTGCTGCTGGTGTTGCCGGAGATAGCCTTGAACGTGATGGGCACCATGTGGATGTTCTGCGACGTCATAGAGTGCTCGGTCTCCGACAAGTTCTCCAGCGTAGTTATTCAGAGTAAGTCACAGAAAAAGTATCTTAGTTATCTATCAAATTATTCTGTATTTATTTCAGGAACAACATACAACTATTAATTCAACTAGATACTATTTACCTATAGAAAACTATCAATCTTCAAAATAAAAATAAACCGATGAATTATGGATGTAGGTAAATAATTATTTTTCGTTACTCACACCAAGTGCAGTTTTGCAAGGGTTGTCCTAGTCGGCCAAAATGTGACGTTCTGTACAAAGCACCTTTTATTGTCTGGAATATGAAGGTAACCATAAAAAAACTTAAAGATAGATTATTTTGTAAATAGATTATTAAAACCAACAAGTCTTTAGTTTTTTTTTGTAAGCAACATTTTCCTTCGTCCAGGCATAGTCCTTTTCAACTGGGTGCAACTCGCGCTGACGGTGTTCGGTCTGTTCATGGTGTTCGACCCGCTGGGCTCGGTGAACTACGGGGACATGGTGGATACGCCCAACCAGGTGCGGCACCACCGCAAGGTCACCGGCTTGTGGTCGAGGCGGTTCCGCTGGGCCTTTTGCTGGCTCAAGCGAGATGAGCACGGGAAGGAAGCCTTTCAGCAGGTTGCCGGTGAGTGCTAGTTGCTTGTAACTTTATAAGATAAGATAAAAGATAGTTTATTCAAGTAGGCATAATTACAATGCGCTTATGAACGTCAAATAAAGCTAGGTAGACCGGCTCCAACCATACACCTCTGCCCCGAGAAGATTTAAATCCCCCCTCAATTGGAGGAGGGTATCCCAATATGGGACCGGCAACAAACTCGGCGGGACCCATCTTTTCAAAAAAAATTACATTATTATTATTATCTTTAACTTCTACCCGCGTCGTAAAAATGGGAAGTCCTGTAGGAAAGGAAGCAGTATTAAATTAACTTTCCAAATTATCTGTATGTCACCGGCAGGATTTTACTTACAGAACCTGTATGATCTGTAGAACAGACTTTGTTTTATTGAACAAAAACAACTATTACCAGGTACTACAACCAGGGGCCTATTGCATAACATTTTACAACTCATAATACAAGCGGAAGTCTCTTTCTAATAAAAGAGAATGAAAAGAGGCGTCCGCTTATATTATGAGTTGTAAAATGTTATGCAATAGGCCCCAGGTACAACTATTATTAGGTATTAATATCTGGGTGACCGAGCGAAAACTCTTAAATGCGCGTTTTCCCAGAGATAAGACCTAGCTAGATCGATTTTTCGCCCCCAAAAACCCCCATATAGCAAATTTCATCGAAATCGTTAGAGCCGTTTCCGAGATCCCCGAAATATATATATAAATAAACAAGAATTGCTCGTTTAAAGGTATTAGATAAACAACAACAACTTGGCTGTCTCCGCCTAAATCAGAAATATTTTTCCAGCTCTCCTCAGCGCCCTATTCAGATCAACAGACCTAGTCCCGTCCGACGTCGTGGCGGGCTGCGTCCTACTCCGAGTCCGCCAGAAGCGAGAAACACGGGAGATGCGACGCATTCAAATGATCAACGACGAAGAGCCCATATACACCACAGATGTCAACAAAATCTTCTCCGAGACCCCGCCCTGGATGAACCTAAAAGACGCTTTGCATTACCTCAAGCTGTCCATAGCGGCGTATGGGTGGCCCTATGTGTTGTATCGACACTGCTTCACTGGGTTCTGCAAGTTGGCCAGGCACTTGACGTGTTGCTGTTGTCGGTGAGTTTTAAGCAGGTTAAAAAAACGAGGTTATCTGTCCCTTACTTATTAGTGTAAGAATAACAACACCCTGGAAGATGTCTATCCATTTATTTTCTTGTCTTGTTCCAATTCACAATAATCTCGTCTTATAACCACCGTTCGCTAGCACGGCTCAACAACCAAAGAGACCCGTCCGCCAAGTGTTATGTAATAAAAATTCCTTCTTACATAACAACAATATATTTCTTGATCACAATATTCCGTTACAGTTTAATCTCCAATCCTCACTTCACAATCATCCTCCCGTCACCTCTGCCCGTAACCGAATGCCCGTTAACCGCCATGCCAGTCCTTTTATTCTTTCTTCAAACTACCTACTCTTTACAAAGGTCAACTATCAATAACGTTACTTTTAAACTTACTAAATTATAAATTGCCAATGATTATTCAACTCTTTATTTCATTAAATATGCTTCAAATAATTAGTAATTTTAATGAATCTTACATTATAATCATAGGCTTGTAACAAAAAGTAGGTAAACTAAGCTCCATCAGATCTCTATAAGTACATATAACTATAAGTATAATCGATTTCAGCTAAAAGAAAATTACTACATAATACCTACTATTACTATCTAATTATGTCAAAAACAGATCAGTGTAAAGGGAATCGTAAAGCAATTGTTTTATCCACTCCCCTAGTAGCACGGTCGCATTTTTATTGTTTGTTACCATGCCTGTCACGTTCTAACAAGTATGTAAGTGCGAAAGTGACGGGCATAGTGATAGTCGATAAAAATGGAACCGTGCTGAGCCCGGACTGATTACATTAGCGGATATCTTTGTTATTTAATCTAATTATTGCCTACGATATAGCGTACCTACACTCGATTTCATCATTCTTATCTAACAATAATACCTATGCACTTATCGAGTACTTGAGTTAAGTATTTACTGCTACCGTTTTGATAGGTGACGAGCAAATTACATAGTTAATTACTTACTGATCGTGATGATACGTGATCGTGTTCGTTTACATTGAATTAAGATGGCGATGGAATTAAATTAGATACCTAAATATATATTGTGAAGAAGCTTTTCATTATACCTGCCCACACCTGTCAGTAGAATATAAGTATATATTTATATAGTGCTAAAAATAGCTTACTCATTCGTAGGTAGACCAATTTCCATTATCTTTTGTCCTCAACCTTTATTCACTTAACACACGACGTATCGTATTCCGGTTACTTTTACTTGCTCTATAAAAATTCAACTTAGGAACAATGAATTCGTTACCGATCAAGGCATTTTTTTTGTTTGTGCACACTACCCTCTAAGACTTTAACATTCTCACTGCGGCGTCGGCCGAAAGGCCTGATGCTAATATGGTTAACAAGAAATTACACTAATGCGGACGGATGAAACAACGCGGCAAAAGTATATGCCACCTTCTAATACATTTCCAAATAGAGATTTATTTCTACAGTTCGTGTTCAAATGCACTCGCTAAAGTCTAATTGATCTACAATAAAGACACGTTTATCTCAGAATGTCTAGATTTATTTGGCAAACATCAAAGTAACCTCTCTTTCCAGTCCCAAGAACTCGATCGTAACGGACGACAACTGCTGCATGTGTCACTTCGCCGGCGTCAAGTACATGTCCAAAATGGAAGCCGATGACATCATTTTCGCGTCTTTCAACAATCACGTCTTTGAGGTACGTACCTATACCTAAAGTTGACAGTAGGTACGTAACACTTGGTATTTAAGTTCTCTGTACAGGTCGATTCATGAAAAATTACTTCAGAATTAATTAGCAATATAAGGATGAAGAGGAGGAAGAGGGGGGAGGCCTTTGCCCAGCAGTGGGACACAGTGGGCTCTGAATAATAATAATAATAATAACCGCCATGTGGGATGTTGATTCGACGATCATTGTCCCGATAGTTGTATCAGCGAACGGTCTAATAGCGAAGAGTCTCGACCAACATCTTGAGAGACTCTCGCTAGGTGGTTGGATCAAGGGTCAGATGCAGAAGGCGGTGATCTTGGACACGGCGCGGATAGTCCGTCGGTTCCTCTCTCTGCAGCCCTGACCACCGGCAGCTTGGGCCTTGCCCCGCTGCTGGCGGCACCCTAGGTTAGGTTTTTTTATAATATGTTTATAAGTATTTTGTATTGTTTTTGTAAGTGTTTTTGTATTTTATTTTTATATCCATATTATAAATTAACCTAACTTAAGATGATAAATAAATAAAGAGAATAATAATAATAATAATCTCGTAGCCAGGATTATACACCAGCAGCTTGCTCTTCTATACGGCCTTGTGGACCGCGAAGTACCGTACTACAAGTATTCACCTGCGCCAGTTCTCGAGAATGGTCGTGCCACGCTCTATTGGGATCGATCTGTCATCACTGACAGGACTATTGTAGCCAATAAGCCTGACATTGTGATAATAGATCGATCGCAACGCCGGGCCGTGCTCGTTGACATCACCATCCCCCATGATGAGAATCTCGTGAAAGCCGAGAAGGACAAGTCCAGCAAGTACCTAGACTTGGCTCACGAGATAACCGCCATGTGGGATGTTGATTCGACGATCATTGTCCCGATAGTCGTTTCAGTGAACGGTCTAATAGCGAAGAGTCTCGACCAACATCTTGAGAGACTCTCGCTAGGTGGTTGGATCAAGGGTCAGATGCAGAAGGCGGTGATCTTGGACACGGCGCGGATAGTCCGCCGGTTCCTCTCTCTGCAGCCCTGACCACCGGCAGCTTGGGCCTTGCCCCGCTGCTAGCGGCACCCTAGGTTAGGTTTTTTATAATATGTTTATAAGTATTTTGTATTGTTTTTGTAAGTGTTTTTGTATTTTATTTTTATATCCATATTATAAAATAACCTAACTTAAGACCAAAAATAAATAAAGAGAATAATAATAATAAGGATACCTTTTTGGGGATGTTTGTATACGGCTACCGTTTACATTCGGTGAAGGTCTTGTTGGTTTATGGGCTCCTGTTATAAATAGATTACATAATAATATTTATTTTTCATAAATATGGCTGTCGATTGAAAAGTGTTATGGCTAGGTAACTAATTTTCAATTTAAAATGTAAGAGAAAAATATACAAACCTAAACGTAAATTGAGATGGATTAATCGCCTTCAACACCATGCAGAAACAACTTTTAAAGAGCAATTCTCAAAACAGCCGTAGCGGAACCAGCTGAAGCGTAGTTAGATAAGTGGGGTACTTATTCATTTCGAAATGGGTGTTTACAAAGTTTCAATTCGTTCTTCTACAGACAGATAACATGTAAGAGGACCAGTTTTCAGTACTTTAATGAAGGTATGAATATGAAAATAGGTAAAGACCAGATCCAGAAGCCGTGAGTTGAAGTCTCACCCAAGACAGTATTTTTTCAAATTTTAAATTTATTCTAAGCTTAATAGCATCGTTCGCAGACGTTTCTGCGTGTTAAAAATTGAAAATAGGTACGCAAAATCAACTTTCGTAAGATTTCAACCATAGAAGTTAGTTTTTAGTGCCACTTCAATTTTTTTAAATTATCTCACGTATCAAGCTTACTAGTACATACCTACAACGGTTGTAAATGTCAAGCAAAATGTTTTCATGTTTTGTTTACCAGCATCATACATAACACTCGCAGCAAGCCAAAACAGCCGTTGACTTCTAACCAGTGTTGTGAATAACGCTTATTTTTAGGCGTAAATACTCGAGCCCTCAAGACTCGTAAGTCTTGAAGACTCGACTATATTTGAGAATTGTTTTTATTTATTTTACGCGTATGGACGTAAGAAATCGTCTTTGCCGCCTTTGAGCCTCGAGAGTCTTAAGGGTTCGAGTCTTTAAGCCTCGAAATGAGCGTTATTCACAACACTACTTCTAACACATCTCAACAACAATCTTGCCTTAAGTGGATGAAGGTATTTCCTGCCGCCCCATACCCTACTAAAATACGCCCTTTTGTTAATATGTATCATTAAGAGGGATTTGAGAGAAAACTTCCGTGGCGCCACTCTCTCCCCTTAGTTTGTTGCTTCGATATCGCTTGCTGATTAATTAGGTTAAGATGTTGTTAGATACGCAACGGTGAGCAACGCAAATTATTAGAAGGGTAACTTGTCATCCAATTATGTAGTTAGATACCTATTTAAGGTATTATGCGTAGAAATTCAAATGTTTGTTTGCTAAATAATTAAATAGGTACGGTAGGATACATTTATGCTACTACTGATAATTATTTTATTAAGTAGATAGGTACGTGACGTGTGAAATCATTTAATCAACAACACCTCAGATATTTATAAAAAATTTAAAATACTAACTACTTCAATCTTTAACGCGAAGCTAAGAGAATAAGAGGAGAGTCTGATACGGCTGAAACGATACATTAGTAGGTAAATTTAGATAAATAACAGTAGGTGATTATAGTTCGTTTTTTTTTAGCATTAGAAAGAACTTGAAAGAAGGTAAGCGATTTTGACATGTCTTTTAATTGAAAAACACTTTTAAAAAATAACTATTACTTATGAAAGCACAAGACTATAAAAGATCGTATTAGATTCATAATTGTTACATATTTACCGTAACTTATTATTAAAATGTGTTTTTCAATTAAAAGACACATCAAGATTGTTTACCTTATTTCTAATGCTAAAAAAAACGAACTATAGTACGGTGTACACGTTATATTTCGCATACCATTCAGAAGTTTGTTCTCGACTCTCTCGACTATTCGACACCCCACAAGCCATATAGGCAGTCATTTATGGGTCAACAGCATAATGCAGGTCATAGTTTTCTCGGCTCCGGGTTGGCTATCCAAACAATGCATGACGATTACCTAAAAAAAGGGTTTTACGACTGAAATGTATGGTAGATGCATACGACACTGAGTGAGAAAACAATGTGTGAAAATGTGGTAGTAGAAATAGCAAATAAGTAATGTAAACAAACATGGCTTGGCTAGAATTTTACATATACGTCCTCGCGACTAAGGTAACATAATATTTTTCGGGTTTTCGCTAATAACAAGAGTGTAAAGAAAATATGTTTTACATTTGATATATTTTCCTAAATTTTTTACCTAACTTGAAATATCAACTAAGCAGGTGAGTGTTCAAAATGTCCTGTTTAATACTTAAATACTCTGCTGCTGACTGCACAATGTGTATGGGGAAAGCAACCGTCAATTTTATTTACAGTACATATGGTGCTACTTTCCCGCACTAGTGCGTAAATAAGCACTTTTCCTTGCTATGTCAAATATTTAAAGGGGCATATGTACTGTAAAACGTTGTACGATACGCGTGCTAATAGGTAATTCGCAACTCGTGTCGATTTAAAACACTCCCTTCGGTCGTGTTTTAATTTATCGCCACTCGTTTCGAATTTCTTCTTTTCCGCACTAGTATCGTAAATAACTATTTCTGTGGTGTTGTCGAATTCCACAGTTTCGGTGTTCCACCAGGCGTGGCTCACTCCGCAATTTCGTCGCTTTGCTACAGGTAGCTAAAAATACATCCCCAATTTTGAGGAAAGTCATAAGCCGCGCGTGGCGCTGTCGCCACCTAGCGGCCATATCTGTGCTGATCGTAACAGACGCGTTTTGTTAGAGAATGAGTCTTCTGTACTTAGTATTAGTACTATTATTTATTCTGTGGTTCCACACATAAAAAGGAACCATCGGCTAGAGCGCTATCGACAATTACTTTTGACCGGCTGTCAAAATTTATAGTCATAGTCATAGTTTATTCATAAACAATTTTCATTGTGTTTGAAATTAATTTACATATACATTTTCTTAATACACAAATAAATCTTATAATGTCACGAACAATAAATATTGAAATTAAATTTTATTAAAGGAAAATTAAAATATAAAACACAATTAGAACAATATAATAAATTAATAATATTATTTCATTTGTAAAGTCAAAATTTATATTTATTATTCATGTCAAAAATATGAATTAGAAATCTTAAAATATTTACAGACATAATACTTGCATTAATCTAAATTTTTACTAAAATATTCCTCCACAGAGTAGGAGTATAATAAAGGAAGGGAACATTTTAGAAAAGCGTCATCTAATTTATCTTTTACCAGCCATGGCCATTACAATGTCACTAACATATGACATCGTAGAGAATAGAGCCAGTAACTTACACGGTCGACTTAATGAACGCCGCAGTTGAAATGTTAAACTGCAAAGTTTATGCTTCAGACAGTTTTATAACAAGTTTAGTTCAGCTAATGGTGTTTCAGCTTTAGGTATAAAACTATAGAGTGAGTGAATACATGGTACATGTTTTGTTATAGGTAAATGTAGTGCTTTTTACAGTAGGTTAAGATAGAAATATAAAGTATCTGCCAAAAAAAAACTGTTATTTCCGACGCTACCTACTGCGAAAAAAATTGAACTCGTATATACGAGTCTCTTGAGACCATGCAATTTATCGTATAGTCGTCTGTATTTTATTAAATACTAGCGACCCGCCCCGGCTTCGCACGGGTAACAAATTACACATAAACCTACCTCTTGAATCACTCTATCTAATAAAAAAAACCGCATCTAAATCCGTTGCGTAGTTTTAAAGATCTAAGCATACATAGGGACAGACAGACAGCGGGAAGCGACTTTGTTTTATACTATGTAGATAGTTTCAACTGCTATTAGAAATAGGTAGGGTAAAATTAACTTGCATTCTTCATTACATTATTGTTATTTACTTATTTATTTAAAAGATATCATTACCTACTCATGTATAAATATTAAAGTGACTTTTTGTTTTAGTGCATTCATAAGCAACTATGTATATATTGCAATCTTAGTATATTTGGCCGAGCTTTCATATTTTCACCAGGTTCAGTAGGTCGCAAGCTGCACGTGACCTAGAATGCGTAGGATACTTAAATCTCAGTGCACGTACATTAACTTTATTGCAGATCATAAAGCTACGTGTCTAACTAAAGTACTCACTCACACAGAAAACCTCTTAGCGGAGTCACAAGTTCACTAAATACTTATAGCTAGTTGTAAAACTCTCTTTAATAAAACACAGCTATTTTAACCTAACCTATTAGAATATATCTACACACCTATCATTTTCTCTTTATGCCAATAACGTAAATACTCGTAAAAACAAAGATGTATGCGTGCGTACCTACTAAGTTCACAGCCGTGACCGACGTACATGTTTTTTTTTATATTTTTGTAACAAACAAATTGTTAAAGTTAAAATTAACTGTGAATAACATTACCAATTATTGTGTTAAGTAAATATATACCTAAGTTAACACGCGTTTATGAAAAACATGTAAAGTGCCGTATTTGGTCTGTCTATTGGATAATACTTAAACATTTCTTACGTTGAATTTATGTAAACTGTATTTTTTTAACACTCACGTACTCATTGTCAATGTGTTTAGCATATTTGCCTGTAAATGTGTAGGTAAATACGCGCGGGTAACAACAGTCTACAGCTACCTAAAAATAGGTTTGATGGAAATTTTCCCTGTCAGTAGACCTTCGAAAACAACAGCTATAAATGAAATAGGCCTTGTGACTTAATATTATCAAAGTTATCAGCAATTTTATTTAACTGTATGTATTTGAATTTGAGTGCTTCAGTGCACGTAAAAACAAAAAAGGTAGTTTTATAGAAAAATAAATACCTATTTAAAGTTTATTTTATTTTATTTCATGTCAAAAAAATCATATCCGGCTTTGGGTAAGACTTGAAAATTCCGTACCTAGACCTACATTGTTTATTGACGTCTTTTGTCTATCCCAGTGAATACAAGCATCCTGCATGATACGGCCCTTTATTCTAACGCGAAGAAAGAGAAAGCGCGGTGATTTATTACAGACTCTTTTATAGTCATCCTGATTTATCACATCTAATGAGAGAACGCATCCATACCAGGGGGCCCGTTTCTCAAAAGCTTGTTACTTGTAATACACGCGGATCTCACTTTTTGACAGCTTTTGTTAGAAGGGACTTCCACTTGTATTACAAGTTACAAGCTTTTGAGAAACGGGCCCCTACCCTCGAAGAAAGACTGGCATCCCTAGCATCTTTCATTGGCTAGGAGAACACTGGAGTTTCCATTGTCACACGCACTATACGCATTACAAACACAATTTTCTTTTTTTATTTAATAATAATTTAAGTATGTAGTTAACGATCCATTTTTAGGGTTCCGTAGCCAAATGGCAAAAAACGGAACCCTTATAGTCTGTCTGTCCGTCTGTATGTCACAGCCACTTTTCTCCGAAACTATAAGAACTATACTGTTGAAACTTGGTAAGTAGATGTATTCTGTGAACCGCATTAAGATTTTCACACAAAAATAGAAAAAAAAAACAATAAATTTTTGGGGTTCCCCATACTTCGAACTGAAACTCAAAATTTTTTTTTCATCAAACTCATACGTGTGGGGTATCTATGGATAGGTCTTCAAAAATGATATTGAGGTTTCTAATATAATTTTTTTCTAAACTGAATAGTTTGCGCGAGAGACACTTCCAAAGTGGAAAAATGTGTGTCCCCCCCCCCCCCTAACTTCTAAAATAAGAGAATGATAAAACTAAAAAAAATATATGATGTACATTACCATGTAAACTTCCACCGAAAATTGGTTTGAACGAGATCTAGCAAGTAGTTTTTTTTAATACGTCATAAATCGCCTAAATACGGAGTCCGACTCGCACTTGGCCGCTTTTTTATTTTCTTTAATGATTTGAGCATTCGCGCTCTAAAAGAGATGGTGATACGAACCTTAGCTCTACAGAATGATTTATTACAATTTTTTTTATTATATAATAAGAAAATTAACAAATTTACATCAAAAATACATTAAACTATAAACTAAATTAAAACTAAACTCAACAAGGCCATAACTCAGTCAAAAAATTCGTTCCGCGCCCTTCCAGACGCAAAGGTGCCCATCACGCTCGCCGCATTGCCACGCTGAACCGCGATGGACAGCCTCTGCATCAGGAAAGACCCGGAACGAGGGTCATGACCTCTCTCCCTTAAACGCTGCCCTAATTCACCCAAGAATGATTTATTAGTAATGGTATGGTGGTTATTGGTTATTACAAAGTACCTAATTGTTCACAGCTCCCGTTCTGCGTGATAGCTGACCACGAACGAGAAAGTGTGGTGGTGGCTGTGCGCGGCTCCATCTCCCTGCGGGACATCTTCACAGACTTCACCGCCGGTTCCGAGCGGTTTGAGGCCGATGGTAACTATTTCCTAACAGTAGTGCAAATTTAACATTAAACACTCCTCACCATCGGGCGATCTACTGGTGAGTCTAGAAGAGTTTCTCCGAGCATTTCGTTACGAACCGATGTCAGCCCTTAAATAGTGTATTATTGGCTTTATATGTAAATGGTGGTAAGGAGTGTTTAATGTTATATAATAGTGTATTATTTGCTTTACATGTAAAGCCAATAATACACTATTTAAGGGCAGACATCGGTTCGTAACGAAATTCTCGGAGAAATTCTTCTAGACTCACCAGTAGATCGCCCGGTAAGGAGTGTTTAAAGTTAAATTTGTTGTTTTAATGGTGGTTAAAACTCATAAAACTTTGTAAATGTTATAATTGTAATAGAAGCCAGATTCTTAATCTAAATATCCGTACACGGTTGTATAGCCAGCGATCAGACTAGCTTCGTAAATACATATAGGTACCTACTTAGGTAAATACATATACTGCTTATACACATTCGATGTTTAATCGGCATCGGCATTTAAACAAATCTGTAGAATTACATAACTCCTGATTTTAAAATGCACACCAGGCTTCGGGACTCACGGAGCTTTATTTGAATTCGAATAAACCGTTAAGGGTTAACTACCCATTTCTGATTCGTTCACGAATTCGGCTAACGGCATTCGACACATCTGCATGCAGGTTGAATACGTGGAATTTATCCTATTATAATATACGATATGTGGTTTATTTGAATCGTATTTTATATATGTGACTTTAAAATTCTGTTTGATTGCAGGGTTGCCTGAAGGCACGGCAGCGCACAAAGGCATGTCGATGGGCGCCGCCAAGATGCTGAAGCGGCTGATGCCGGTTCTGGACCGCGCCTTCCAGCAGTACCCGCATTACGACCTAGTGCTTACAGGTAAACTAGCGAGTGGATTAGACCTTAACTCTTTCACAGCAGAGCATTAAGAAGTACCGGGCCATTTCAGGCTCGCTACAAGTCTTGTAATATAGAGTCCGTCCAAGGTAACTCTTTTTTAAGGGCCACTAAGCGTCTAATTCCTATGAAAATATTAAGAATAAGAATAAGATTGGTGAGATTTGGCATTTTTAGGTTATACATTTTATGGAGATGACACCTGTCACCCTACCCATCGAGTTTGAAAAATACAGTACTTACATACATATATATATAGTGGCCACACTTTGTGATCGTCTACGGCGCATCACATGTGATCTGAGGCTTTCTATTTACTGCCTGAGGTATGTAAACTATATTTCTGTTTGACGGACCCGGAAAACGGCAACTTCATTTAGTGCAGCGGGCCGAAAGTTGACGCTTTCCGGTTGCAGAACAGAAAAATCATTTTATGTATCAGTTCTTTATGGGATACCGGCAGCCAGTGTATGGATATGGATGGTTACTTTTCATGTTCCATTCGAATTGCCACAGTTGGTACGAATTTTCCCCCCATTTCTCTCTTTATAACCTGACACAAACAAACAAAAAGTTGTGTTATTTTTCCTTTATCGTTTGACTCTAAACATACCTGACCTACTTACTTAATACTACTAAACATTTTCTAGGTCACGTCTCACGTCAGTCTCTTTAATTTCTTTGAAATTTTTTTTATAACGATTTTCACTGGCTCATTGTTTTGCAATCCAGCCTTGTTTTTAATTGTGTTTTTGATTGGCTGTTTGTACTTGGCTTAAAGGTAAGCAGTCTTGTTATGACGTGGGCTTGGATTACGCCTTTGTTTTAAGAACAATATAATATTGTTTTTCTTTCGACGACGGCCGAGTCAAAAAAAAACGGTTATGAGTTTAGGATTAGGAGCGTGTGTACCTGTGTACAGCGAGCTGCAAGAGTAAATACCCACAATTCGATACATAAAGTGGGTATCTACTTTTGCAGCTGAGTGTACCTACATAGGTATGTTTGATTTTATTGAAACGTGCATTACCGTATCATATCGTGCTACTGGAAGTACTGCGGGCTCAGCACGGTTCCATTTTTATCGACTATCACTATGCCCGTCACTTTCGCACTTACATACTTGTTAGAACGTGACAGGCATGGTGATAAACGATAAAAATGCGACCGTGCTACTAGGGCAGGACCTATTAGGTGCCAAGTGCCAATCACTAATTCTCCGGATACGGATACTTCGACCGTTTTAACTTTTTGTATATTTTCAGGTCATAGTTTGGGCGCCGGAGTAGCAGTATTAGTAGCGTTAAAGCTTAGGCCCAGGTATCCACACCTCAAAGTATTCGCGTTCTCTACGCCTGGTAAGTAGTCAATGAGTCAATCATACCTTTTTTTTATTAAATAATATGTTGATGGTAATAATTAAAAATGTCCCTATTCTCTCTCTAAGGAAACGAAAGTGCTTTTTCTTTCCGTAATAAATTTGCTGACATAGGTCTCTGATAGCTTACTTGGCTATTAGAGCTTCTGTCCCGATGTGGCGGAAAACCGCCACCTACTAATCCTGCCCTTCTCGGGGTGTATGGTTTTCTTTTTTAGGGTTCCGTACCCAAAGGGTAAAAACGGGACCCTATTACTAAGACTCCGCTGTCCGTCCGTCCATCCGTCCGTCCGTCCGTCCGTCTGTCTGTCACCAGGCTGTATCTCACGAACCGTGATAGCTAGACAGTTGAAATTTTCACAGATGATGTATTTCTGTGGCCGCTATAGCAACAAATACTAAAAACAATAAAATAAAGATTTAAGTGGGGCTCCCATACAACAAACGTGATTTTTGACCGAAGTTAAGCAACGTCGGGCGGGGTCAGTACTTGGATGGGTGACCGTTTTTTTTGCTTGTTTTGCTCTATTTTTTGTTGATGGTGCGGAACCCTCCGTGCGCGAGTCCGACTCGCACTTGGCCGGTTTTTTTTTTATTACAATAGTCTCGTCAGCCGATTCATCTATCACTTGTCTCATTAGATGTATCTTGCATATAAACCCCTATTGTTTTCCAGCGGGTCTAATAAGCCGCGAAGCCGCCCGCTACACGGAGAGCTTCGTGCTGACGGTGGGCGTGGGCGACGATCTGGTGATGCGGCTCAGCGTGCACAGCATCGAGAACCTGCGCACCAAGGTCATACAGACCATACACGCCACCAAGCTGCCCAAGGTCAGTTACTAGGGTTGCCAGATGGTCGGGATTTGGCGGGATTCTCCCGATTTTTAGCATGTGTTCCCGATTCCCGACCAAGTGCAAATTGTCCCGAAAAACAGGTTCACGTTAAAAAACAATGATTTCAAGTTCCGAATTGTCGGTGAGCGAGCGCGCGGGGCGTGCGTGGCGAGAGATTGTGCGGTGAGATAGCGATGTTATTTTTTTCCCGACTTAAGTCCCAAAATCCCGAAAAAAATATATTTTTTCCCGATAATAGCGCCTTTCGATCTGGAAACCCTATCAGTTACACTGAGAGCTTTGTGCTGATGGCTTACCTCTTAAAACGGTGAATCAAGATCATACCCCGTGATAGCTAGACAGTTGAAATGTTCACAGATGATGTATTTCTGTTGCCGCTATAACAACAAAAACTAAAAAGTACGGAACCCTCGGTGGGCGAGTCCGACTCGCACTTGTCCGGTTTATTCTTATTTGTTAACTTCTAGAGTTTTTTAGATAGTCAGACCGCTCAGACGCACTGTGATGTCTGGGATCTACAAGTAAAAACTTGCACTCAAATATTTGTTTTGTACCGCAATCTAAATGTTATGAAACAATGATAATGATGCTTTCTGCTGAGTTAGAGTCTGTGCGGAAAGAGAAGAGTCGTGGAATGTATGGGGCCCAAATACACATACATACATTCTCTTTCCGAACAGACTCTAGCTACTTACCATACACGTACTACCAAAGTGATCGGTCTAGCAAGAGCGTGAAGTGAGCATGGTTCGTTTCCTAATAGGTTTTGTAATTAGATTACTCAAAATACCTACGCTTCAAATTTACATGCATCATATGAGTAAAGGTAGGTAAAAAATTAACTACAGGGTCTACAGGTAATGTCAATGTCTTGTCTATGAATAAATTATATCGTAAAATTTACCCATGGATTGAAGTGATTCAACGAAACTTATCATAAATTTAAAAGTGGAAAAATTACTGTCTTGGGTGAGACTTGAACTCACGGCCTCTGGATCGATACTCCAGCGCTCTGCCATCTGAGCCACCAAGACCTCATCCATAGCCAGCAAATCTTTCCACCATATTATGGGTCAAGGGGACCGTAGCGACATCTACCGTAAGAGTGTTACACTTCTTAAACGGCTACCGGAGTTCCAAGTCGGAGTTTGCTGGCTATGGATGAGGTCTTGGTGGCTCAGATGGCATAGCGCTGGAGTATCGATCCAGAGGCCGTGAGTTCAAGTCTCACCCAATAATTTTTCCACTTTTAAATTTATTCTAAGCTTAATAGCATCGTTCGCAGACGTTTCTGCTTGTTAAAAATTGAAACTTATCATCTTTTGTTCCAGTACCGAATAATGCTAAACGGGTTCGGCTACGCGTTATTCGGCGTGCCCGCCCGAGACCTGGAGTCCACCTGGCGGCGGCCCGAGGACCTGGAGGCGAACCACTCGGACGACTCCGCGGACGCCCTGCTCGTCCCGGGCGTCTCCACCGTGAGTGCTGTCAGTAACATTTACATACAGGTGTTACAGGTCTCCGTGCTTCTGTGGCTGGTGCCGGCTTGTGTGGTGTGATGCTGTTTTGTTTCACCGATCATTGTTAAGGTGCGATTCCGTTCTAAATCGTTGACTGAGGCTGGAATTGGAATCACACCTTTTTTGTATTTTACTTAAGTGGTTTTTTTTTCATAATAGACTTGACATGAATCATCTGAAATAGGCTTCGCAAATAATTTATACTTCATGCAGCGATTAAAATGTACAAAGAATTGCAACTCTGCTGCATAATATACAACGTGTCCCAAAATTCAACGATAAGCTGGCACCAGAAGATGGACCTGCTCATGACTACTCGAGGAAAAATAAAAAATAAAATTGAAAAAATTGTAGACATGGTCGTTAAAAATACCACTTTTAGAGGTGTCGATTTTAATTTTTTTTTTGTAATTCCATAATAAATTGAGATATATATTTTTTTCTTTTTTTTCCTCGAGTAGTCATGAGCGGGTCCATCTTCTGGTGCCAGCTTATCGTTGAATTTTGGGACACGTGGTATATATTTTTATATAGTTATATTATATAACTCTGGGTATCGCAGTCGAAAGAAATTTGACGGTCGAGAAATAGTTCAAAGTGCAAAATGTACCTATAAGAAATACATAGAAACGAAACCCGTTCGATAAAACAAATTATTAACACAGAATTAGGCTACACGAAATGCCAAATTCATAGTGTGTAGTTTTGATTTATTTAATAGATGAAAATAAACTATACATATTTTAATTTTCTTATGCTCTCTAGTTTCATCGCCAAAATATTTAAGCACTCAGTTCGAAATTAAAGTAAATTGTCCTGTTGTTTACTGGTTGTCATGTCACCCCACTGTCGTAACCCACACTTGTGTGTGCCGCACGCAGGTGAGTAGCTGTGTCTAACCGTCACGAGTGTCTGCACCATCTAGCTAATTATTGTACTATTATACCTGATCACTGCAATTTTAATACATATTTGACTTAGCCAGTACCTACACGAATTTAGTGCCTTTAACCCTTCGTATACCCGAACGTGATTACAATTAAATATTTATCATATAAAAGTTGATTCTACCAGCAAACGTAAAAAAAAACTCCAAATTTGCATTTGATTACTTTGCCTCACATGTTTATAAAATGCATCTTTTGCATCAGTTTTTGAACAATCAAGAGAGCCTTTATCAGCTGGTGAGGTGAAAATAACGATTAATATCTCCATAATTAACTCAATTCAGCGTAAAAGGAAAACAAAAATACTGGATGTTTGTATTGGTTAGCCCAACTAACTTCTTTCGCCACTCTAGTTGGAAACAACCAGAATTTCTTCACTATAAAAATAAATGCATGATTGTTTAAATTTAAATTTAGATCGCGCCAGTGGTGCGCTGGCTACGCGCATGAATCAGCGCACCACTGGCGCACCACAGCGCACCACTGACGGCATTTCCCGTTCCAGGAGGCGGCGCTAGTGTCGCGCAACGTGTTCGTGCGTCGGTTCTCTACGGCGCGGCTGTTCACGGCGGGACGCATCCTGCACATCGTGCGACGCAAGCGCATGGGAATTGAGAAGTAAGTACGATAGCGTCTATTAAGTGCTGCATAGAGTTGCCCTTTGACCGCCAAAGACGTCAAATGACGCGCGCCGCTACAACCCAATATCAGCCTTCGTGCATTCCGACAAGGTTCACAATGGCACGCCGCGCAGGATAGACGTGGCGTTCAAAGGGTTAATTGCATATGTTACCGAATTGTAAAGTTGTATAGTGCCGTCTCTGCTGTAAATTGTGGGCCTAGTTGGTAATAATTAATTATTGTATGTTGTACAGTGTGAGAAAACAAGGATTTGCAATTTTTTTTTTTCGATTATTTTTGACCTGCTAGGGTCCACAAACTAGAGAGTTCAGAAAACAACGTATTGAAAAAAATTCCGTTTTAAAATTTTAACAGTTTGATCAAGTTGAAATTTTAATGACATTATTTGTTAAAAATATATAAAAGTAACCTTGTTCTCCGTAGAAAAAATAGATAATGGGTGGGTGGCACCTATATTAAAATTATGATGACTATACACTAGCAAGATAAACTTTATCTCGCGCATACCTACTGCGTATACCTAAACTGTGCAATGGAGTTTTTTGGCACATTGAAAATCTTAATTTTTTTAAATTAATATTGTACCTACTGCACTGTAAAATGCTTACTACTTGCTTACACGCTTACAAAATAATCAGGTAAATCAGCCTTTCAAAAAACAAATTGAGTATGTATTTTTAATTAGCATATGAGATTTAACTTGTTGGTTTAGGATTATCCAATTCTATGTATCAACTGAGAAAACCCCATGTTTTACAAGCCCGTAAATTGCTGGTTTAAGAGTGATCATCCACCAGACCAATGCGAGGTAGCGTGGCGATATGCGATAACAAAACACTAATGCTTAAAGCAGCTCACGAAAAGGAACCTTAGCGGAGGGCGGCTACCTAAGCTTAGCGGAGTATAGTTTTATATACACAAAACAAAACAAGTGAAAAATGCGATGGACATGTACCCGATCTACGAAATTGGAAATAGAGATGTGTAAATTGTGCAATAGGTAACATGCGAGATTTTCTTTTACCACCCTACCCTCGTTTGAAATTATTTTAAGTATTACTAAGTGTGGTGCAGTCAAGTGCAACTCCTTTCATTAACCTACGCTGCTTAATGGTGCACCTACACTGGGGCATGACTGGGGGTTATATACACATCGCTGCCTAGCGTAGCTCTGCTCAGCTAAATAAATGCTCACACCGTTTCACGCAGCTAATGCAGTTTTGCTACGCCTCGCACAGCTCTGGTGGTTGCCCACCTTAAATAACTGCCTACCAAATAAAACTAATTTTCTTTTCGCATGTCTTGTCAAAGCAATGACGATGAGGATGAAAATGAAAGGTAAACGATAACAGTTATCAGGATATGACTTTCGGTTCTTGATTAGGGATACGTCCTTAAAGCAGATAGAAAGGACAAAAATAAGTAAGTAAGTAGATGCTTACAATGAAATTATATACGAAAATCTGATCCATCTGCTATGAACTTCATATTTATTAATATAAATGTGAAAAACCAAATCAATTCTTTACTTTATTAAATAAAGTACAAGTTCCAGAAGGGTTTCCAGTAACTGTCACGTCTGTAACTATAATATGTAACTGTGCAGTAATGTAGATAATTTTGTGTGCCCACCTCTTTTCTTTCTGCTCTAAGTGAAACGTATAATAAGTAAAAGGCATGCATGGGAAATAATTTTACCCACCGATAAAATGCGAATGATTTTTGTTTTGAGACTTGACTGAAATCATCGATCGATTAGTTGTGGTTCCGGCCACGTGAAAATCTTCAAATGCATGCGTAGTTTGGTGGTGGGTGGTGGTGACCGGTGGGTGGTGGTGGCTGGTGGCCGGTGGGTGGTGGTGGTGGTGGTGGCTGGTGGCTGAAGTTTGAAGTCGGTGGATTGTTGGCAAGATAAAACTTATTGCTACATCTACCTGCCAGGATAGCTTTGTCAGTAGGAAAGGAGGCAGATTTCCTGTAAGGCGAACAATTCGCCTTAGAACTTAAAATCAATCCCTTTCTATAAGATACATTACATCTTATAGAAAGTAGGTGCAGGAAAGAAGGGTGCTTATAAGGGATGCTGGTGAAAGTGGTAAAGGTCTTTTAGGAAAAATCAAACTTAACACATTCACTGCCCCCGACGCACATGTGCGTCGACCGTCATACAAGTTTGTTCCTAGGCCACGCCCCCTGGCATTGAATGCGTTAAATATACTGTAAAATAAAATCCCAGGAACAAAAGACTACAAAATTCTTCAAATGCAGTCTAAAAAAATCGTAATATTTCTCATCATCATTGGCCTTAGCGTCTAATGCAGACGATTTATGGTGTAAACCCGGAGAAATATCCTATTACACCGCCTGGGACGAAATTAAGGAAACGCAGGGATGCCCAGCACCTGCATTACCCTCTCGGCTTCACCGTCTTATCCCACAGGAAAGGCGAGCCAATACGTGTGAAGACAGGTCAGCTGCAGGAATCTGCCGCTTATTTCAGGTTGGACCCTACTCGCGCCTTACGGAAACTCCATTCCGGGTTTTATTTTAGAGTATCCTTCTCCTAGATGGATTGCAAACCAATGCTAAGAAGGACGACCATCTCCCCTGTAACGAAATACCTTCTTGCTTCGTTTGTGGACTTAGTCGCCTCGTACGACACCCTTATCCTATTCTCATAAAGCAATGCATTTACCAGGAAAGTGCGCACCCAAGAGCCAACGTACGAGATGCGATGGGCGTGCGCCGAGGACTTCATGGAGCTGCAGGTGATGCCGCGGATGCTGCTCGACCACCTGCCCGAGAACGTGCACCGCACCATACAGACCGTGCTGGACGAGCGACACACCTACCGCGTCACGCAACACCTCTAGATGGCGCTGTTGTCAATTGTTGGTTTTAAATCTCAACGGAAAGCAGCAAGGCGGTGTAGTGCTTTGCATTTACAACGGTAGGGTGCCACGAGGCAGTGCTTCTTGTGTGGCTGTAATGGTCGAGTTTATCTGTTTTGCTGTGGATAAGACAACTGTCATGTTTTGGGAGAGTTAGTGCGATTGACGCATGTGTTCATTGTGCTATCCACAGCGGTAATCGATAAAACCCGACTAGAGAAAGGGCAAAGTGCCCTAAAGGCATCCTATTTAAAGGCCCAGGATATTATGATATGTGTCAAATCAGAAAAAAGTAACGAGTCTTATGCATAAGCCAAGTTATCGAACAATTTACTTGCCTAGCCACGCGTTTTTATTAAATACACGTAAATGGAACACTTGAACACTAGTAGACTACTATCTAACTAAAATCTCATTTTGATATTATATTCAATAAGATTAATTATTAATAATCAGAATCATGATATATTAACACGGAATACTGTAATGAATCTCTTATAATTGGACATATTGTAAGCTCCGCTTCAGAGCCAACTCATGACACGATGCGTGAATGCATTTCGTTCCTAAACCTATTAGAGAAGTACATGACTCAGATATGAACAATTTCTACGAGACTTTTGTATATATATTTTCAGAATTTATATTGACATACCAGTGTCAAGACGTTTTGTAATTAAAAGAGTTAGTTTAAGTAATGTGAGAAGACTGTGATGATGTTAGAATGAAAATATTGTTAAAGTGTAAGTGAAATGTTAGTATTAGCAAGGATCGTGTGTATTGGTGGGGGTCGGGGCGCTCCCAGGGCGCGCCCTACATTTAAGTGCATTACATATCAACGTTCAAAACGTTCTCATTTCACCGGTCGTTGGTCATCAATTTTCGGCATTTTGTTAATCACAAACCAAAGACAGAAAGTTTGAACATAGTTTAACGTACTCCACTTTAGTTGTTACTCATTATTTTGCTCAAATTAATAAGCAATTTGTATGTCAATGTTCCGTGTCATTACTCTAAAAGTCTTTGCTTCAATTCGAATACACTCTAATACTTAAGTAAGACTTGCAAAGCTACCACTAAGTACAATAACTAGATGATATATAGAGCGTTACCGGAGTCAATTAATATTATAAAAAATACAGCATGTTGCTATGTAGTAGCATAGTAAGTACATAGCGCTGACAGTTCAAAATATTTTTATTGACACTCAGTTTATTCATTGTTTTTAATTCAAGTGGGAAAATAAAAAAATATCTATGTTTCCATTTTGTTCTAACGGGATTTCCTAGCTCCGACAAAATTGTAAGCCGCGAGTTTTAGTCTCGCTAGAACCTAATAGGTTACGTAGATAATAATTAACTTTGTTAAAAATATAAATTACATTCAGTTAGATCACTAAATTCATTAGTGATTAGAGTAATCATTGTGCACGTGGCCAAATCAGTGTTATTAAGTAAACTCACCGTAAATATTATGCAACATCCTTTCAACCATTCTATTAGCATTTCTACAGAATAATTTCAACTTCGGGAACAAGATCTTGATATGAATAAATTTACCTACCTAACATAGAGTTTTTAAGCGTTTTACATGTACATAAAATAGCATTGATTTAAAATTATAATACATTCCAATTTGTATTGAAGTTAGCCCTCAGTCCCTTGCCATTACGTGTCAGGTATGATTGAATACAAATTGACATGAGATGCTTTCCCTATCCTTTATTCTTTCTATACCGATAATAAGACCTGCCAGCCTTGGTAAAAAGGGCCTTGTCGTAATAATCAGTCCGAGTCAGTACACTGACATAGGCCTCTATTAAGATCGGTTTGCCTAGGATAGCGGTGCCGTCATATAGCGGCCGTCTCCATACTATAATACGGCTAAATATGGATGTCGTAGTATTTGTATGGAGACGGCCACTATATGCCGGCACCGCTTTCGGAGGAAACCAAAGCTTTAGGGCACAATTTTCGGCTCTCCTCCAATGTGGAGTGGGCCCTACAAATATAATTAGGCCTAGCACACAGGAGCGGCGTGACAGTATCTCGCCCGCGAGATAGACTACCTGTTTTTTTTTAATGTATTAATTAGAGAGGGACGGGTAGTCTCATCTCGCGGGCGAGATACTGTCGTGGCGCTCCTGTGCTAGACCTACAGAGCCACAAGTAAAAAAAACCAAAGACTGAGTCGTCCTATAAATGTGGCAGATCCACTTATAAAATGGCGCTCAGTTCTCTAACACATACCTAACAGCACACTTTACGTTTTTAGTTATGCTGTTTTATACCAAGAAAGGCAGTAATTAATTATAACGCAAATTCATTAACATGGTTAATGTCGTTAATGATTTAACCTTTTAACCGCCATAGAATACGTCATCGAGCGTGCTCGTGTCGCCGGGGGGTACGAAGTTACACGAAATTTGTCTTATTTATCAGACAGCGGCGAAATGAGCCCGATTTTGTATGTCTTATATATCAGTCTACGGCGGTTAAAAGGTTAATGATAACTGCATGGCAACAAAGTGTAAAGCAAATAAAACCTTGGACCATCACTTCCTTGCCAGCTCCCGAGCAATTTTATATTATTGTATAATCACAGAATATTAATATATTATGACGAAATTTTGACAGTATGAGAGATATTGCTAATCTTCAATGTATAATGTAAATAGTATTAAATCAATTCATGAACAACGCCTAAATTTATAATTATAACTATCAACTTTGTTTTAATGTACAGGATATTACTTTTGTTATTATTTTACGGGGATTTATGTATTATTTTTTGTATAGTTTGTATTTGTCAGACGTTGAGTATCGCGCAGAAGTAAAGAAACGAAAGCCGTGTAAAAAATAGGGTTGTGATACTTGTGATTGTAAACCACTTCCTATTAAATAAGTGCGTGGAACTAAGTGTTGTTGTTGTATTAAATATCGTCACGAACAAAGTGTCAAAAATATGTATAGGTACACGACGTTATTGCCCATATATTATAGTGTATACATATTTTTGGCATTTTGTCCGTGGCTATATTTAATACCTAGACTTTTACAGAATTGAAATGATATTTCGCACCATGCACGAGCTAATAAAGCATTGGAATAATATTGAAAAATATAGATAGACCGCGGATATTTTAGTAATTATCGAAAAGTTTTTTTGGACGTAAAAATGCTCACCATTGGAGCGTTCGCTAAATTTTATTGTATGGGAAGTTTCAGAGTTCTCCGTTGAGTGACGTTGATCAGTCTATTAAGTGTGGTTGTTGCAACTGACCCTAAGTATTTTCAAGTCTAAGTATTGTGTGTTTCATCTTGCCGCTCGTGATGGTAATTCCGTCTCGTTTCTTTACTCCTTCGCCTAATTGGGGCATTATCTATGAAAAGGGACCTTATTGTCGATGGCGCTTACGCCGCACAGCGTCGCGCGGCATTATATTTAAATCAGAGCATCGTTAATAATGGCTTAAGCGCCATCGACAATAAGGTCCCTTTTCATAGATAACGTCACAATTTCGTTTCGACTGTCGGTTGTTTCTTTTTACACAGGTACTGGTCGTTGTTGAAGTATTCGAAGGACTGAGGTTCTTTTCTTTTGTACCCTAAATTAGGGCTCTATTATCTCTCACTTAATGTAGCTCTAGGATAGCCAATGTCTTGTGTTGGGTTTGTGTTAATTTATATTAAAATATATTTTAAGTAAATCTGTTTGTTTCCTATTACAATCCTCTAAATCTCCCTAGTTGCACTCCAAACATTAAGAACACTACGCTTCCATGAATTAGCGTAGGCACTAGTTTTTGCAAAAACAACCCCCGTCTGGTCTAACGTTCGCCCCAGAAAGGAAACCAGGCATATCTAGGGTTTTTAGGCTTAAATAGGCGAGCCAGTTAAAATACCAGTTTAATAAAAAACGCATTTAAGCATCGACTACATTCCATTTAATATAACATTAATATTGCCATTTATGAGTACGGCACTTAAATATAAAAATAATATATTTATAAGTAGATTACAATTTCTGATTTCTTACAAAATATATTACAATCTTATAATCAGTCGAGAATATATCACAGTAAAGACTTAATTTCCTTAAATCTATATACATTAAATTTATAAGTGTTGCATCTGTATTATACTATACTTATCCTTACAAGGAGCATTAAATCATATTATCATTTTTTTTTATTTTTGGTATTTTTATACATAAAATCTGATAGTTATAATAACACAGCTTTGTTAACACACAAGCAAAAATTACAAAATGAATCAATATAATTATCATTTCTCACAATATTGCAATTCTGCTTCAGTTTTTAATTTTGCCTACATCTACATGATTACAGACAGTTCTTCAGAAGACATGTTATAGAAGCATTTAAAGCAAACACCATATATTATATCACTACACATGCACTAACGTTACCTCTTGAACGCCATTGGTCGTATACAAAAACGCACTTCCCAACGTAATTGGTCCAAGTCGGCAAATACAAACGTTAATTTAAACGTTAATACGCACACATCATAGTTTCGCTTGTTTATATCTTCTTTAATTTTAATATTGTTGAAATTGTAATATTAAATGTCTAACTTGTAACATTACCTACGCTTGTAATTGGGAAGGAACTGGCTCTTGAGACACAGGGAAACCTACTTTGAGAGCCAGGAACCAATGTAATAACCCAAAGTTGCAATAAAGCTTTTTTTTTATAATTACGATTTGATGTATATAAAATTGCCCACGTCGCAGTTATTTGGAAGACTGTAACTAAACCTCTTCCAGGCCAAACTAAACAACACACATCTGACTACAATGCCTCAAAGAATCCATAATATATTTCAAACCTTAAGTTTGATGAGTTGAAAGTCACATTTCCCGTATTTCGTAACAAAACATTAATTACCAAACTTACGACGTGAAAAGTTTGGAAAACACTGCGACTGCTGACACTGAGCGAGAAGGAAATAACAATTAACACGCGTTCGACAAGGATGACGGTCAGGGACAAAATGGCGGATTGTCAAATGTGACAGCCCTATCCTGTGTTGCCAGTAGTGTAAACAGAATTACCCGAACGTCTGAAATTTATTTCGTGAATCGGAAGATATTGCTAACGAATAATTAAAAATGACGTGTTATTGTAAAATTTAAGATAAAATACATATAAATGAAAATGATAAAATTATAAAGAAATATTTTAACTTATTAACCATAGATATAATGTATGCAACATGTTATGTTGAAATAAAGTGACAATGTTATTGTGACGTAGGCCTGTGACACTCTGGGAAGAAAATACCATATTTTATTAGACCATGGTGTGAACCGATTAGTTTCTACGGAGTAGGTTACAATGTAAACAATGTTAACCGATTTTGAAAGTAGGGTATTTTTTACGAAATATTCGTAACGGGTTAAAGTTTTTCAAAAACTTTTTGCTTATTATTTATAGGGCGGAGGGCGGTAAATGCTACTTACGGCCATTGGGACGTTTAATGAACAGCTAATACGCATAATAAGAGTATAAAACATTACTCGCACTTCACCGGAGAAGATTCCGGAGCTCTGTCATGGCTGCTTGCGATACGGGACTTTTATTCCGCTCTGTTTTGTATCTGAAAAAGTAGAAATATGTTATGATGTCTTTGAATGCAATTTTGTTTCTTTTTAAAAATAAAGGAATGTCTCCTTTAAGTAAAATGAGCCAGCTTAAGGATTTAAGGTAGTTTCCCTCCAGGGCCCGACTTATCTTTCCCCACTGTATAGCAGAACAAAGACTATTTCCCATACTTGCAATAATGAAGCATTTATCGGACCTCGTGTTCACTCCACTAAGTCACGGCAAGCCAAGCAAGAAGTTGACATTTTAGTTTGGGACAGTGAACGTGTTAATCAGAATGAGATACGGTCTTCTAATCTGACTTCTCTTATTCAGATTCGGTCACACTTTTTTGACGACGTATTCACTCTTCAGTTCGGAACAGGGATGTTGCGGATGCCGATTTTTTGACATCCGCAGATGCGGATGCGGATTTTTAAAGGCTCACAGCCGCGGATGCGGGTGTCAAGATAGTACCATAAAAAACGTAAAATATTACATTTTAGTAATTTTTATTTCAAAAAACCGGCCAAGTGCGAGTCGGACTCTCGTTCCAAGGGTTCCGTACATTAAGTCCCACTCACGCTTGACTGCTCATTTCTAATAGGTTTTTTTGGTTAACGACTAAATTACCTAGCAGTCTAGCACTTACGCCGATGCTAAGACGTTCCTGTACCGACCTGTTCCACATTCGCATCCGCATTAAATCCGCATCGATTTTATGCGGATGCGGATGCAGATGTTGAAAATAATGCGGAAGTTCCGCGGTTGCGGATGCGGATATTCGCAACATCCCTGGTTCGGAATATAAAAACCTGCAATTGCATTCTTAACTTGTCCGATCCCGCGACCCGAAAACTAATTTTGTTGTTGTCTCCCAGTATGGCTCACATTTGAGCCGTGGGAGTTGAAATTTTGAATATCGTGGGAAATCTGGAAAATTTATTTACGGCTCCTATTTGAGCCCTTGGGATATGACAGGTTAAATTGATTAAGGAAGTTACTGACCTGGTAATAAAGTCGTGCGCCACGTCGGGACGATAGGTGGCGCAGTCGCGCAGGTAGGCCTGGTCGTTGCCGAGTGCACGACGATATGCCAGCTCGCGCCACGCCGCCGCTCCGCGGTGCGACAGCAACACCAGGCCTTCCATGAAACTGGAGATAAACAAACTATACTATCACTACATAGTATAAAACAAAGTCAGTCAAAGTCTGTCTGTATGTATGCAGAGATCTTTAAAACTACACAACGGATTTTGATGAGGGTTTTTTAGGGTTCCGTACCCAAAGGGTAAAAACGGGACCCTATTACTAAGACTTCGCTGTCCGTCCGTCCGTCTGTCACCAGGCTGTATCTCACGAACCGTGATAGCTAGACAGTTGAAATTTTCACAGATGATGTATTTCTGTTGCCGCTATAACAACAAATACTAAAAACAGAATAAAATAAAGATTTAAGTGGGGCTCCCATACAACAAACGTGATTTTTGACCGAAGTTAAGCAACGTCGGGCGGGGTCAGTACTTGGATGGGTGACCGTTTTTTTTGCTTGTTTTGCTCTATTTTTTGTTGATGGTGCGGAACCCTCCGTGCGCGAGTCCGACTCGCACTTGGCCGGTTTTTATAGATAGAGTGATTCAAGAGGAAGGTTTATGTATAATTTATTAACCCGTGCGAAGCCGAGGCGGGTCGCTAGTATTAACCTTTTCGACGCCGTGTCAAAAACAAAAGCTGTCACGCTGACGCCGAAGTGTCAAAACTGAAATTGAACTTTATGCATATGCACGTAGGTCTATGTTGCTTTGTGGTCTGTCACCGATTAATCGGTCTTTGGCGTTGAACCTACGGTGCGGATATATCGGTCATTGGCGTCCAAAAGGTTAAATATACCAGGTGTACGGCCTCAGCAGCGAATTTACTAGTAACAGTTCATTGGAAGCATAGATGACAATCATTTCTAAAAATTCAACGTCTATTAAACGGAATCATGTGGCTATGAATAATGATAACAAGAAACTTTTCTATTGTATCTTTTGTTACCATGTTACCTCAAATATTCGGAGACGAGTTTATACATCTGCTCCGTGCTCTTGTTGAGTATGAGTCTTGTGGGCGAGGCGTTGAGCAGCGACATCTGAAGCGCAATGTTCTGCGCCAGCGCCGCCATTTCGCCGGCGAAGCCGGTGCAGCCGCCTTGCAAGTATAGTTCGGCTGCGTCCGTGCTGTGGTTGAGCGCTGTTTCGAGCATCGACCTGCAATAGAAACCACAAACCAGCTAGACAAAGCAACTCTTTTTACGTATTCAAAATTAGCATTCGCGGGCGTGTATGTGAGGTGACCTTACTAAATCACTACACCTTATAAAACAAAATCCCCCGCCGCATCTGTCCGTTTGTGTGTATGTATGTTCGCGTTAAACTCAAAAACTACTAAACGGGTTCTTATGCGGTTTTCACCTATCAATGAATACATGGTATAATATGGTATTCTTGAGGAAGGTTTAGGTGTATAATTTGTTAAGGTTTATGTAACCCGTGCCATAGAGAAAAAAATACATTGAGTGCTCACTCCATACATCAGTTTTAGTACCAAAAAGACTATTAGCATCTAGCGTCGAGTAGCGGAACTATCAGTACTGCTACTTGACAATAGATGTAGCACCGACCGGAAAGTCTTATGCTGTTGAGATAAGACTTTCCGGTCGGTGCTACATCTATTGTCAAGTAGCAGTACTGATAGTTCCGCTGATAGTAGACACTGAAATTAATAGTCTAACTGATGTATGGAGTGAGCACTCTCGTCTTACTATATTTCTCTATGCCCGTGCGAAGCGAAGGCGGGTCCGAAGGCGGGTCGCTAGTATGGAATAAATACAACTTCGAAATTGAGGTCTTGTATTTTTTCATTTCATGTTTTCCTTTTAATATCACTGCAATAGAATTAAATCCAGCAGCAGGTATGTTGTAGATACATACCTGGTTACATTATTGTCGTGTATCATCACCCACACCGGCTGACAATAGCCAACTTCTCCAAGTCTGAGATGAGGTCTAGCGCCTGTTTCCACTTCATACCTAGTCTCATACATGTTAAAGTGGAGCACTATATTTTATATTCACATACCTGGTGACATTATTGTCGTGTATCATCACCCACACCGGCTGACTGGGTTTCCGCGAGCTCCCCTTCGGCGCGGACTCAATAGCCAACTTCTCCAAGTCTGAGATGAGGTCTAGCGCCTGTTTCCACTTCATACCTGGTCTCATACATGTTAAAGTGGAGCACCATATTTTATATTCACATACCTGGTGACATTATTGTCGTGTATCATGACCCACACCGGCTGACTGGGTTTCCGCGAGCTCCCCTTCGGCGCGGACTCAATAGCCAACTTCTCCAAGTCTGCTATGAGGTCTAGCGCCTGTTTCCACTTCATACCTGGTCTCATACATGTTAAAGTGGAGCACCATATTTTATATTCACATACCTGGTGACATTATTGTCGTGTATCATGAGCCACACCGGCTGACTGGGTTTCCGCGAGCTCCCCTTCGGCGCGGACTCAATAGCCAACTTCTCCAAGTCTGCTATGAGGTCTAGCGCCTGTTTCCACTTCATACCTGGTCTCATACATGTTAAAGTGGAGCACCATATTTTATATTCACATACCTGGTGACATTATTGTCGTGTATCATCACCCACACCGGCTGACTGGGTTTCCGCGAGCTCCCCTTCGGCGCGGACTCAATAGCCAACTTCTCCAAGTCTGAGATGAGGTCTAGCGCCTGTTTCCACTTCATACCTAGTCTCATACATGTTAAAGTGGAGCACTATATTTTATATTCACATACCTGGTGACATTATTGTCATGTATCATCACCCACACCGGCTGACTGGGTTTCCGCGAGCTCCCCTTCGGCGCGGACTCAATAGCCAACTTCTCCAAGTCTGAGATGAGGTCGAGGGTCTGTTTCCACTTCATACCTAGTCTCATACATGTTAAAGTGGAGCACTATATTTTATATTCACATACCTGGTGACATTATTGTCGTGTATCATGACCCACACCGGCTGACTGGGTTTCCGCGAGCTCCCCTTCGGCGCGGACTCAATAGCCAACTTCTCCAAGTCTGAGATGAGGTCGAGGGTCTGTTTCCACTTCATACCTAGTCTCATACATGTTAAAGTGGAGCACTATATTTTATATTCACATACCTGGTGACATTATTGTCGTGTATCATGACCCACACCGGCTGACTGGGTTTCCGCAAGCTCCCCTTCGGCGCGGACTCAATAGCCAACTTCTCCAAGTCTGAGATGAGGTCGAGGGCCTGTTTCCGCTTCACGTTGGCCGCCTCCGAGTACATGTTGAAGTGGAGCGCCACCATTATGTACGTGTCGGTGTCACCGGGGCAGTGGGTTTTGAGGTAGTCTAGCAAACCCTGGAAAAAAATGTGGTAAGCATGAATGCAAAATGAATTTTGCTTAGCTAGCTTAGCTGTTTAAATCAGTATCAGTACAATTTTCTTTTTAGCTCAGCCAGATATTGAGCATGCCAGACACGTGCCGTGCATTTTTTACTCTAGAGCAGCGGTCGGCAATCTGCGCCCCGCGAGCCTCCCTGGCTAATTTGTATGTAATATTAACAAACAACAATGTCTAATAAAAAGTCATAAATATTAACAAAGTGCGGCCCGCGTCAACTTCGTTAACTACTATGTGGCCCTTAGCTTTAAAAGGTTGCCGACCGCTGCTCCAGAGGTGTCTGTCGGCGTCTGCAAGGCCATATAGCGATAGATATAAAATACGTTAATAAACACTGCATAAAATAATATTGTTTTGTCTGCCACGCCGCATGTCTGGCACACTCGATGTCTGTAGATATAGTTGTTCAAACCAATTTGTCAGTCAGTAAGAATCAGGAAAACTATACTCATCCTTTTCTTTTGGGTGCTAGTACTAGTGTAAGACAAAGATTCTCTCTGTCTATGTTTGAAATGAGACATTCCTTTGACAAACTATATAAACCGACCTAATACTGCTAACATTACAGACCTAAATACACATAATACGACTAACCTGTTTGAACTCCGTGATCTTCTCCTTCTGCTGTCCCAGCATGAAGTCGAACTGCCCGAGTAGAAACTCGAATTGGTGCTTGTCTCGCAGCACTTGGAACACGTACGCCATCTCGGTGTACCGCGCCAAGCCCGTTAGCAGACGCACCCTGTATATAGATTAGGCACAGTTTCAACAAAAAATAGGGTATTATACTGCATTTAAAATAAATTATTTCACAACATGCATGAAATAAAGCACCAGATAATTATTTGAAAAACATAGATTGCAGTTATTTTTAAACACAAGTTCTATTTAATAGATCGGATAGAAATATAAAAAGTGGGTGAGGTAACCGTGACGTCACGATGTAATGTTTTATATAAATAACATATAAGCAAATCGTTTTCACAGTTATAAAAATAAATGATTTGACTAGTAGGAAAATACCCTATTATAGTTTTAGAAGGACTTTTGAGAACTAAAAGGTATAAAATATTGGTTTCTTTCGATTTCGAGGGCGAGTTTATATTTAGAGATAACTCGCAATCGAATGCGAAAGTCGTAAGAATAGAATCGAATGAGAGATGTTGCGTTTTCAAGGTTGTATTAGGCTTGCCTTACTTATATTATTATTAAGTTGAGCATGTTATGAATGTAAGTACATAGTTTCTTAAGTTAAAAGATATTCTATTGTTGTATAAAATCTACCGCGGATGGAGTATCGAGACAAACCTTACTGGTTTACAGATACTTTTGTAATTAAGCTTAGATATTGTGTTGTAATTACCTGAATAAATAAGAATAATAAATTCGAAGGCCATTTTCTAATTTTTACATGAAAGACAGTTTTGTACGATAATCGCCTAGCGATTGTTTCGGATAAATATATAAAAACGTACTAAAAACACGTTCCATCTAAATACGTCTATGTAATCTTACATGAGCCGCCAGGAGCGCGCCGCGAGCAGCTGCGCCGTGAGCGCTTGCGCCGATCGTAGTACGACCGCCACGCCCTCTGTGTCGCACGCGCAGGAGAAACATTCGTGCGCCACTACCAGCAGCTCGATCGATATTATGTTCACCTACGAATATTACACTTGTCTTAGCATAGACGGAAGAAATGGACAATTTTGCTTAGAGATTAGGGATTACATAGAAAGCTTCAAACTAAATTATGCTATTAAACTAATAGGCTACATGACTAATTTTTTTTTATGGTATCAATCGATCGGGTTTGTTTTTAGGATCAAATGTCTATATGGGACCCATTGCATTAAAGTAACACAAAAGTCAGAAATTGTAGTCAAAGGCCGACAGTCGCACTTCACTCGCGAAACGCCCTATACAAAACGGACAAGGGCCGTGACGGCATCGCCCATCATGTAGTATGGACAAAACAAGAAAATTGCGTTTTTGTCGGTGAAATATTGCGTTTATGTATATAGTTGCTATACAATATTTTATTGCATGAAATGTAAGGAACCGAATGGTACCCTTACTTTTATCGTTTTTGGAAGTTAAAAAAAACTTAAATTTTGAAACTGTCAGGTCCTGTATTTTTGTAATTTTTCAATATTTTATTTTAATATCCACATTATTGTGATAAATTGCTCGTTTGCTATCTATTTTACTAGATTTTGTTATAAAATTCAACATGTGTCATCATCCCTATTATGCATGTAGCTGGAGCAAGCAAAGACGCGGGTTACTTTCGCGAGCGGTATGATAAGTATAGTGTGTCAAAGGACTGTCTCATTTTAAACATAGACAGAGAGAAACATACTATCCTTGTCTTACACTAGTTCTAGCACCCAAAAGAAAAGGATGAGTATAGTTTTTTTGGTTTGACCAACTATAGTGATGAACCGGATACTCGCATGTGGTACAGGTACACGATGAGAAGGCTTTTTACGCAAGCAGCATGCACAAGTTACTTGTACGAGCCCGCGCCTTTATTTGTTTCAACCGCGCAAATGGTTACATTCAGACTTCCTTTTATTGTTTACACGATTTTTATAAAATACGCAAGTACAGTCAGCTGCAGATATAGTTGACCCTCCTGCAAACAAATTTATATGCATGGGGGGTCAGTTACGTATGTAGTCAACAAGCTTTTGCTACGTGTGGAAACAGATAAACCATGGTCTAATAAAACATGGTCTTCTCTTCCCAGAGTGTCACTTGCCTACGTCACAATAACATTGCCACTTTATTTCAACATAACATGTTACATGGGTACATTATATCTATGGTTAATACGTTAAAATATTTCTTTATAATTTTATAATTTTCATTTATATGTATTTTATCTTAAATTTTACAATAACACGTCATTTTTAATAATTCGTTAGCAATATCTTCCGATTCACGAAAGAAATTTCAGACGTTAGGGTAATTCTGTTTGCACTACTGGCAACACAGGATAGCGCTGTCACATTTGACAATCCGCCATTTTGTCCCTGACCGTCATCCTTGTCGAACGCGTGTTAATTGTTATTTCCTTCTCGCTCAGTGTCAGCAGTCGCAGTGTTTTCCAAACTTTTCACGTCGTAAGCTTGGTAATTAATGTTTTGTTACAAAAATGGTTGGCTGCTCTATTCGGAACTGTAAGAGTAAGAGTAGGAGTGAAAAGTGCAGTATAGATATGTTTCTACATGAATAACTTAAAATTAATGCCGTTAAAATAATTTTCACCGTTGGTTAAAATTCTCCCACATTTTAAAATTTGAGAACCTGTAAACAGCATGATGACGTAGGCAAGTGACAGTTAGGTCATTCGCGAATCTCGGAAGAGAGTACCAGGCGGAGTATATTATTATACCATGAGATAAACCATATAATTATTTCTTAAACTTACCTGTTTTGTCGACAGCTTAGCGCCCTTAGTAATCTTCCTAATATTCGACTTGACTTGATACCGAATATGGATATTACTCCTCGAAATCACATCAAACAAGTTCCTTCTAGTATCTTTGGTCATTTTACTTCCAACTGTATAAACAGTTGACACCGTGGAATATACCGACCCCGTCTCAGCCGAGTTTAAAGTACCTCCATCAGTTATAGCCGATTCCACTTCCTCGCTTTCAACGTTCGAATATTCTTCGTCAATTAGCGTGTCTAAGTCCAGACAACTGTCGTCTAAAGTACTCTCAGGGACTGGTGTTGCGCCAGACTTGTAAATCTTTCTAAAAGCCATCAGATGGTCGAGGATAAGTCTTCCGACGTGACTGCAGCAGTCGGGGCGCATGTTGAGGAACATTTCGATGTCGGAGTTGAGGGCGTAGCCCCAGAGCGTGTATTGGAAATGCTCCTTTTGACGGAATGTGGAAGTCTTCACTAGATGGGGGCAGATTATTGCTGCTACCATTTCGTGGCACAGGTATTCAGCGATCTGTAATAACATTAAGCATTATATAAAAAGCCAGCGAGATTTTCAAGCAAATATTGACCGACTTACATCACTGTGTAGCATCACAAAATATATATAAATCATAGAAGGTAGGATCCTATAGAAGTGGTAAACGCGTGCCTCCGTGAGGGACAAAACATACGCAATGCGAATGCGACACTATGATTGGTCGAATTTATTTGTTGCCTACCATAATCCATACTGGTGGGGAATAAAAACAAGTGAGACTGTGACAAGGACAAACAATAATAGCGCTTTCGCTGCTACTCCTACTGAAAGATACATAAGACTATCCCGTTCGGTCATTTCCCCCCACCCCTCATGCCTGGTCCAGTTAATACCTATTAGTATTATGATATGAATACAGCGTTCTCCATTCTTCAATTTAGTCATATTACGATACACATTTATGAATGTAAAAAAACTAGCATCGGTTACATACAGTAAAAAAGCGGCCAAGTGCGAGTCAGACTCGCCTATGAAGGGTTCCGTATTTAGGCGATTTATGACGTATAAAAAAAAACTACTTACTAGATCTCGTTCAAACCAATTTTCGGTGGAAGTTTACATGGTAATGTACATCATATATTTTTTTTAGTTTTATCATTCTCTTATTTTAGAAGTTACAGGGGGGGGGGGGGGGGACACACATTATACCACTTTGGAAGTGTCTCTCGCGCAAACTATTCAGTTTAGAAAAAAAATGATATTAGAAACCTCAATATCATTTTTGAAGACCTATCCATAGATACCCCACACGTATGGGTTTGATGAAAAAAAAATTTTGAGTTTCAGTTCGAAGTATGGGGAACCCCAAAAATTTATTGTTTTTTTTCTATTTTTGTGTGAAAATCTTAATGCGGTTCACAGAATACATCTACTTACCAAGTTTCAACAGTATAGTTCTTATAGTTTCGGAGAAAAGTGGCTGTGACATACGGACGGACAGACAGACGGACAGACGGACAGACAGACAGACAGACATCACGAATCTATAAGGGTTCCGTTTTTTGCCATTTGGCTACGGAACCCTAAAAACCTACATAAGTACCTAAACTACCTACTTTTGTACTCAAAGATTTGTGTAAATATATGAATAGTTTCTAAAAGTAGACAGTTTTCCTAGTAAAATTAACAGTACAAATATGTTCCTTTTACTAAATCATTGTTTACCTGCTTCGAAGGAATGTTGAAAGTCCTGAACACAAGATTCGCCAGCGACATCCGAGTGCGTCCGCTGACCAAATTTATAAAATCCACCGACAATCCCCTGTACTTTAACACTGCAGTATATTGCCAGCCGATATGCAACGCTATACGATAGTAAGCGGCTATGTGCTTGGCAATGGATAGGCCACTACGGGCCGCTAAGGCTTCTAAAGCGGTGAGGCGGTCGGCATCCTCTCTGGCTGCTAGTTGGCAGCCTTCCGTTGTGTTCTCTTGTTTTTCTTGTATGATAACTAGCTCTTCGAAGCTAGCGTCTGATATGCCTGATGCTGGAAAGGAATGATCAGATCAATGTAACGTCGGAATAAACTATCTTCACATATAAATACTTGTTGTAAAATATTTCATGTTACAATCGCTGTTAAAATCTAATTCTGACGGTGGTGTCATCAATAAAAATATAGATATTTAAGAAATGTAGTTCCACACCGACAGGCCGTCACACCTTGAAGCCTTTTGAATATGGTAAATTAAATACGTGACAAAATCTGGATAGAACACGAGTTCTATAGAGGCTGTGTGTTATTTAGGCTACACTCTATAGGAACTTTTCCGATTCGTCAAATTTGATATTAGACTGGACTGGTAAAATGTGTTACTTCGCTACAATAAATTACCTTGAGTTACACTTGGTATGGTAAAACTTAGTAGTTACTCACTGGTCAATTTGTTCTGCAAGTATGGCGACGAGATAACCAATCTCAGTTCCTGCGGCAAATCATACGGCAGACACGTGCCCTCGGCCAACTTCAGACACGTCCGTATTATCTGCACCGGGCACGGCGGACTCCGATACATGTGCTCCGAAGGCGCCTTGAACAACACCGACAGACGAAACGCGTCCACAAGCAACTTCAACTCAAGTAGTTGGTTAATAACCCTTCTCCAATTCTCCACTGCTTCAACATCCTCCAACATAACAACATCTTCAATGTTACCGACGTCAGATTCAACTTCAATCTCTCGCAATTCCATCGAAAAAGGCTTCTCCGTATCAACAACTCCTATCTTCCTCGATAAACTCTGATCTTTCTGCCCGTTCAGTATAAAATGCAGAGTACCCTGGTAACTGTTTAAAAACACCTCGTTTTGGGAATCGCTTTTGAAATAAGCGTCCCACATCAAATGCTCGATGCGCTCTCTTTTCTGGCCGTACTCTAAGTTTTCCTCGAACCAGCTCATGATGATTCTGTATGCGTAGAATTTCTGCACAGTATCATTGATTTCGTTCACGTAATACACTAGGAAGTCTGTAGCGTCGTTGAATGTTACTGCTGCTTTTTTAAAAGCCTCGCTACATTTAGCTATGAAGAGAGTCCATTCCTTGTTGTCTACGGCGTCTTCTTTCATTAAGAGAGTTTCGTGTTTATGCGCCCATTCGGCCATTAAAATGTCGTTGACGGGGACACTGGCTAGCTTGGCTATTTTGAGAGCGACGTCGTATTTTCTGCTGGCGGTGTAACTCTCTACGCACTGGAGCAAGTACTGGCCCGAGTCGTCTTGCAGCATTTTAGACACGTCCACGACTGTCGGCGTCTCCATGGATATTTGTAAGATCTCATGTAATGTTACGAAGTTTGGAGAAGGCACTGAAAGAAAGGAGTTTACAATAGCACTTTTTCTAAAGGGTTATTTTGTTGTAGAAGACATGAAGCGGCTAAGAAAAATCGTGCCGCCTAGTTTGAAAGTTCATATATATGGCGCTGTACTGCGCCATGTTTTGTGGTCACTAAGCATGGCTAAAATGGATAACCTAATGAGTGTAAGGTTTAACTGCTTACCCGAAAATCCCTTCCCAAACTGCGCAACAGCCAAACATTTCAGAAACTCCCTCTGATGAAAGGCGCTATCAAAGCCCTGGCTAAGCGCTATCTTCACCAGCGCCGTGGCGATTCTCTGATAGGCCTCCTTAGACAGCCGGCTGGGCAAACCGTTGGCGTCGACGCTGTACCGCCGCAGGCAGAGTTGGAGGAAGCTGGCTAGTGTCTTGCTGGTCTGGCAGTCGAATATGCGGTGCTTTAGAGTGCGGCAGAGAAACGTTGTCAATAGTGATAAGGGACTTTCCTGCAATAAGACACAGATGTGAGAATTACCCGACTAAAAGAATATTGGATTAGCAGATTATATAGGGATTAGGCTGAACTGAGCCGAATATATGATGAAAAGGTATTTAATAAAACCCAACCAAGTGCGAGTCCGACTCGCGTTCCAAGGGTTCCGTACATTAAGACCGACTCATGCTTGACTGCACATTGCACATTTCTAATAGGCTTTCCTGTCATCTATAGGTAAAGAACTATTTTGTGTATTTTTTCAAAATCTTAGACCCAGTGGTTTCGGTGATAAAGCGAGGGGGGGTCGGACAGACATACAGACGCACGCTATAAGGGTTTCGTTTTTTCCTTTTGAGGTACGGAACCCTAAAAATTGGATCTTTTCGGAAGAAAACCTACCTTCAGTAGAAATTATCATTTTTAGGACTATCAATGACGGATATGAGAATGTGTTATAAACAGCAGCGTTTTGACAGTTCTAGCACCATTGACGTATATCTCAGGACTGGCCTTACGGGCAATGAGAATGGGGTATGAATGGGGCCAGTACAATGTGACACCGCTACAACGCGATTGGTTGATGAGTTCGCATCACGCGCGCGATTGGTCGCGATTAGTTGCGTTAGACTGCACAATTGGCTCGAATTCGTGAGTGACACCGCTGAACTAGTACCATTTTTAGTGCACGTAAGGCCAGTCCTGAGATATACGTCAATGTCTAGCACCAGTCTTACCGGCATAAAGACCAGCATGGCTTCATGTAATGTAGTGACGTAACCCTCTCGCAGACACAGCTCTGCGACCTGTTGGAACTGGTCAGGGGAGACGTTTTGCTGCGTGGCGAGTAGAGCGCTGTCAGGCGCCGGCGTGGCTAGTGAGGAGAGCAGCCATTGCGCCCATAACACGAACACCGCGTTCGGCTGAAACAATTATTCACTTATAAGTACTTTATCGCGGGTGTTTACGTATAAAGACGAAGTTTTTTGTTAGGATTAGACTATTTTTACAAGACTGCGCACTAGTAAGTCTAAGGCCTGAGGCCCTAAGGTCTACGCTCGGAGCGGAGCGTTCGGCGGGGCGTGCAGCGTAGCGTCGGGCTCACAAGTGATTTGAGCAGCGTGCACTAAGTCCGCTCCTATACGTTTGCATTTGTCTAACATGCACGCCGCACGCCCGCCCCGCTGCACGCCCACTCGAGCGTCCACTCAGGCCTTACACTAAAGGCAACCGCATGGAAGACTGAAAGTCCATATTTATGGACATCCATGCGATTCTGCCAATTCTGCGTAGAAATGTTGCATAGCTAAAATATCTCACAACGGACACGACACGACCTTTAGCAATGAAGTATAACGACTAAGAAGCGTATTTTTTTGGTATATTTTATGCAGCCGCGAGCAGCGACAACTAAGGACACAGTACTGACCATCCAGCTAGATGCTAGATACTAATAATGCCTCCACCACCAACCAACTACATCTGTGGCGTAAGCGTAGAGAGTGCACGCTCCTAACGTCCCGAGCATGCGTTTTATGACCCTTGGGTAAGACTTTAGTAAAATATACGCCGTAGGTTTACCTGGTAACAGCCCGCGGGTAGTACGAGTAGAGGCTCGCATCAAAGATTAGCGCGGCATGTGCTCGGGCCACAGGTCACTCCGACAGTATCGGTCACTCCGGGTCGGGCTTTGGGTCACTCCCACAGACACTCACCTCATAACAGCCAGCAAGCAGAACGAGTAGAGGCTCGCATCAAAGATTAGCGCGGCAGGCCACAGGCCACAGGTCACCCCGACAGTATCGGTCACTCCGGGTCGGGCTTTGGGTCACTCCCACAGACACTCACCTCATAACAGCCAGCAAGCAGAACGAGTAGAGGCTCGCATCAAAGATTAGCGCGGCATGTGCTCGGGCCACAGGTCACCCCGACAGTATCGGTCACTCCGGGTCGGGCTTTGGGTCACTCCCACAGACACTCACCTCATAACAGCCACCAAGCAGAACGAGTAGAGGCTCGCATCAAAGATTAGCGCGGCAGGCCACAGGCCACAGGTCACTCCGACAGTATCAGTCACTCCGGGTCGGGCTTTGGGTCACTCCCACAGACACTCACCTCATAACAGCCAGCAAGCAGAACGAGTAGAGGCTCGCATCAAAGATTAGCACGGCAGGCCACAGGCCACAGGTCACTCCGACAGTATCGGTCACTACGGGTCGGGCTTTGGGTCACTCCCACAGACACTCACCTCATAACAGCCAGCAAGCAGAACGAGTAGAGGCTCACGACAGAGATGCGCGGAGCGGATGAGCGCAGCGGGCGGGTCCTCGGGCCCGTGACAAGCGGCCGCCACTTCCCAAAGCTCACGGGATACACCGCGAGACGGGAACTCGAATGTCACACTGCCGCTCGGGCTCTACGACACAAATAAGTTTTTGGCAAAAATTTCATTTTTGGTACACGCTTTTATCGCTGACTGTACTTTTCTTACGACAGACAACTAATACTTATCGAGACAATTCTAAAAACCCCTAACACAATTAGGTTGCGTTGTTTCATCACAGAGTTCCTATGGCCACCTCCTGTCTCCATCATCAGATCAGCTCGATGTTGCATTGTCACCCGACTTACATGTGTATGCAAAATTTCAGCTCAATCGGAAACCGGGAAGTGGATCAAATTTACCTTGCAAGATTCCATTACATAGTTACATAGTTTACATACAGGTCGACCTAATAAAAGCGTGTTAAAAACACTGACTTAATATAAAAGAAATAGACACACAAAGCAGAACAAAAACGTCAAGAAATGTGGATCCCAATGACGTTTCGCACCATTTGCATTGATGATAAAAACGCTTACGTAAATTTTGAGTCAAGATAAATGTTTCGTACAGAAAAGAGCTTAATGTCGTAAGCATTAAGTGTCAAATTTGCAAACATAAGTACCAACACTGTTAAAAAATTTAGTCCGATGGCACTAAACGTAACGTATTTACGTCAAACAACGTCAAACGAGAATAATGAACGAATGGAGTCACTTTGGTACACTTTAATATGTATTACTGTACAGGAAAATATTAAAATTGAAGTAATAAATAAAACAAATTTAATTTAATCGGGAGCTCAAATAAAATTAATTCGTGGTTCAAATTTAAACAAATAAAATTTTTAATTCGTAAGTATACGTCTTTAAATACTAATTTCCTTGAAATAAATTCTACTTATTAAATAACTGTGTATTTAAGATCTACATTTACTCATAGCACGGGTGCACGGGGACATTTAGATACTGATTGGATTTTTTTTTATAAAGTCTACCTATACTTTATAAAAAAAAATCCTGTGGTTGTCACTGTGTTCCGACAGGTTTAGCATTTACAGTTAGTCGATATAAGCCCTTATTGGTGGTGTATATGTCGGAAACAGGGAAATGGGCCAAACACACAAGTGCCGTTTTGCCTTGTTTAAAACTGCATCACCCCTATCTCTTGCTATAATTAAATAGCAGTCCACTTTGCACGTCGCATAGGTTTTCTTGGAAATCTTTAATTTAAACATAATATTATTTCTTATGAATTCCATATAAAAATATAAAAAAATATTGACCTCACATCGACTCAATAGAATTTTGTTCCTTGACATCCCTTCTTTGGTACTAACAAATTAATTTATTCAAAACCATAAAATTACCACCAGATTACATAAATTATGTAATGCTATCCAAAGAACTAACCGAAAGAAATACATTCCATCCTTTTTCCTTGTTTTATCATTGTTATTTTTACATATTTTAACGGCACATTTCGTAATTGTTGACAACTTCACATTTGAGCGTTTCAAACAAGACTAAACGAAAAAGTAATGCATGATCTGTTTTGACATCACTTTTGTGGGGCCATTTTTGGCGGCTGATTGGGTATCCAGTTCTTTATACTATATCAATGGTTAAAAACAAAACATTAGTCACTTAAATTGACATTCGAAAAACTAGATAGCAAAAAGCCAGTTGAATGTATACATACATATTTATACAAATGTGCGGCGCGTCACCGTGAACCTTATCGGAATGCACGAAGGTTGATATTGGTCTGTAGCCGCGCGAGTCATGCAGATAACGTCTTTGACGGTCAAAGGATTAAGGATCTTTTCCTTAACTTTCCAGAAAAGTATGCCATCTTTGTTCAGGAATACCCACTTAGTGAAAACATAAAAAACATCTTGGCTCAACAATACTGTTGAAAGCTAGGTGATGAGATGTGATTTTAAAACTTACCACTTCAGAAGAACTCAGTCTGTTTAATCTCCTTTGCCCATTGGTAGCATTGGTCTTGAAATCCTTCTCTGAGCCTTCTTCCACGTTCCTATTCATCATGATGTACTTCAAATGCTCAGCGTAAGATTTCTGCTCGAATTCTTGCGAGAGCTTCAACATCTGACTCAAAGGGTACCGGAATACGTCGCCGAATAATAAAAAGTTGAACCAAGAGCCGCGCTTTACAAACTCTCGAAGTAAATTTTCGGGCAACGGCAGATTGTGAAGCATTGCGAATTTGATCATCGTTTGGGATTCAAACAGCGCAACTGACATTTCCACTTCACCGTCTACATTTTTTTTACTTTTTAGCGTGTGCATAGTTATCTCTTCAAGGTTCTCCAAAATGTCCTTTGCCGCATCATCGCTGCTTTGTATAAGTTTAGACGTGTAATCGTTCACTGTTTTGTTAGCTTTGTCTTGGTTGTATCCCTTCTGATATATTAAGTACTCTTTTATCATGCGTGCTGCGGTCATGTGAACTCTGCATCGTGTGGGGTTACAGCCGATCATGGCCACGAATGATATGGCGCAGGCTACCATTGCTGGGTCATCCCAGTGCTGTAGTGCTAGAGCGTGCGCCTCGCAGCAAGCGCTCTTTATACTTTTATCTTGCAGGCGATTATATATCTGATACTGTTGAACAACAAATGCCTGACTGGCGTTGCACGGACGGTACTGCTTCAAATAGTAAATGTGGCTCAATTTCGCCACATAACCATATCTTTTCATCAGCTTTTCATTCGCAAAATCCGGCATGTCAACGGATTTTTGTGACAACGCTTTTACGCAACTGGCATTCACTTGAACATCGTTGGCTAAAAGACTGCCCAAACTACGGCGGTCCGCTTTATCACATATTACGGTGGAAGTATTTTGATTTATCAATTGGAATTCGAATATTTTGGATACATCTAAACCGCGGTAACCAGAAAGCAGTTGATACACGCTGACGTCTTTAGACTCGTAAAATGGATTCATATCTAAATATTTCTTATAAACATTGTGTAAATGCGGAAGCTTCTCTTTATAACCTTTATTTGGCAATTTAAAGTCTTTAAATGTAATGAATTCGTCGTTTGAAAACACGTCGAATAGGTTTGCTCCATCTTCAAGGAGGATCATACCGAGGACTAGATGAGGATTGGAGCAAATGTAATTGTCAATGTCATCTTTGGCTATCTGCTGGCAAGTCTTATACACGGGCACTACATGGCTCTGCCTGTCGGAGGTCTGTTCAATGCTTTTAAACAAGAGCCAAAGATTTATGCAGTCCTTTGCCTCCTGCTCAACATTAGAGAGATCTGTGTCAAGTATATTGCCCTCAACACACATCGTCAACACTTTATACAATTTATTTTTCACACAATACTTTGCTAATTCCACATAGAAATGTTGTTTAGTAATATTAGAGCAAGATTCAGTGAAAATATCATCAATAAGTTTCAGATTCTTAGTCCGAGCTAATCTGGCTATTATTTTGTTCAAGTCACTAGTTTCATTGTCATTGACTATGCCATAGGAACACAGTGTATCATAAATACACATTTTAGTGTATTCATAGCAGCTACTGTTAGCAATGCTTACTATCATTTCATCAGTGATGGGCCATTTACGAAAAATCTCATCCAATGTATCAAGAACTTCATCCGGGAAGCCCTTGGTGTCGACATTTAGGAGCTTTTTGACAAAGCTGTCATTGTTAAAGAAATTGTACCGGGCATTCATGTCCCTCACCACCTCAGACATCTGCAAGTTGATCCACCGGATTAAAATCATAGCCTTGTTTTGTTCTACCAGATGATTCCACATTTCTAAAGGTGTTGAGAAATCCAAGAGAGAGAACTCTGAAAAAAGGCATGAATTCAAGTGTTATATTATTAAATTTTTATTTTAACATAATGTGTAAATAATAATTACCGTTATTCATAGATACGGAAGTACGATACTGTGCTGATTTATCATTCTTATCAAAGAACATAGCAACTAATTTATTGACACTGGGTAATTAATCATGTACATAGTAATTAGATAACAAAGTTGGTTGCTCACCAAATGAATCCAGGAAAAGAGCTGAAGCTATCTTGCTCTTCCACTGTGGAGAACAAGCCTGTATTTTCTCTATAGTCAATGCCTTTATCTCACTTTCATTTACGACAATTCTATTTTTACCAACACCAAAGACTTTATTCTGCTTGAAAGTGCCATCCCTTTCAAAGGACTTTTCTAAGTATTGTAGCAACATCCAATGTCTCTTGAAGTCTTGCCACCTTGTTACTGTATCGCCTTTCAAGTCCAGCGATAGTTTGTCTAGATGCTGGACTATAAAATCTCTGTATTCAATTTCTGGTGAAGACAGTGCTAGGTCCATGAGATGTTCAGCTGGATCTATACCAACTTTATTTAAGACATGAAGTACTTTGAATATTTGTTTTCTCAACAGAAGTTGGATTGTCCATGCTCTGACCTAGATGCAACAATGTATGTAGTGAGATAACATCAACGGAACTTAACTACTAGACTATATAATATTTTACACTGAAAATCTTACAGAACAAAATAAAAAATTCAAATGATCCTTATAGAAACTTTGCTAACAATGTCTACACAATAGCTACAGTAACAATACAATACTAGAACAATAGTGTGTTACTGTAGAACAGTTAGTGTGTAGTTAAATAACAATCAGTATAAATGTAATTCTAGACTTACTTCAGCCATAAACCAATCTCTTGCAGTGTCTTCATTCCACGAGTTTTTGTGCATCAAGTATTTTACAGCCAAGTTTATGTGACTGCCTTTATTTGCAGCCTCGCGGACCACATCTCTTGCTGATTTTTCTTCCCAACACGACCAAATAGTTTTCTCATTCTGGGTCAACCCTTCCATTTTCACAAAAACACTGTTAGAGAATCATTAGATTGTGATATACTCTCAACTTCCGTAACTTTAGATAACTTAAGAAACTATATTCTTATTGTAGGTGCTTAGTATGTATATATAACAAAGTAATCAAATAAAATTTGATTTGATACAGATTTTATTTATTTTACTTTACGTCAAAACAAATGTCAACGTTATGTCAGATTGGTTGAGGCGTTTTGTTTACCTTGTTAAGGGGTGGCCAGCCTAAAAAGTACACAATCGATTTGTGAATCGATTTATTTTTTCGCTTGGAAAGGCTACAGACTTCGTAACTCTGCCTGTCTCATTTTGGCTAGGATTTTGGTCTGTAACCTATAATATCTATATGCATCTCTTTCTAATCTTAGATGAAACACAGACAGGAATTTTATAAAAGCGTAGCCTGGCAGTTTAATATGGTTGAACAAAACCAAAGAGTATTAAATCACTACGTTTTAAGAGTCGGCACTCTCGAACAAGCCTCAAACCGAATTAAGAACGTACATTGTGCCAACACACCAAATACATGTCAATACTGCCAACACAAAAAAAGCAACGCTTCCGGTACCTACTGTTTATCGATATCGATAAATGTGCGATACGTGCTGTTGTACTGTACTACTGTAAAAGTAAATTTTGAGAATCAGGTGGATTAATAAAATAAATGCAAAATATATAAATAATTTTATTTTACATAATAAAGATAAGATACTGTTCGCACCTGGCTGTTCTAAATCCGCACTTAAACACTGCACTTTAAGGTTCACTTTCCTATCACTAAGCACTGTTACTTTTACTACTACTATACTTCACTTCACTGTATCACTGTCACTTTATTTTTGGTTACTGACTTGACCATGGAAACTGTTTGACTCCATTGTTTTTAGAAAACATACCGTTAGCTAGTTTGCATTTTAAAAAGAGACATCTAGCGATCAATTCAGTAATTAATTTACAGTATGTACACTTATGCGGCAATTTTAAATCTCAACATCCTCCGCCGCCAAGGAAGTATTCCTTGATCACTAGTTAGGAAGTCGACACAGCTTGGTAATCGGCCGTTGTGAGATCCCGAAAGCTGTGCGAATGTCATACATACGAGTCAATCCATCAGTGCCAGGGTATTTCTTAAGTACTCTGCCTACTCTCCAGTTCGCTGGTGGAAATCTTCCATCTTTGATCAATACCAGTTCTCCAACTTCTAAATCCTTTTTAGGTGTATTCCATTTTGGACGCAATTGCAAACGAGAAAGGTATTCGCTTTGCCATTTAATCCAAAAATCTCGTAACATGCGTTGGGTCAACTGCCATCTCGACAAGCTGGATATGTTACTCTGCTCATTACTGCGATCTGGTAAGCAAATCAAGGGTTCGCCGACCAGAAAATGTCCGGGTGTCAAATAATCTAAATCATCGCCTAATGGAGCCAATGGACGCGAGTTAAGGCACGCTTCAACTTGCGAAAGGACCGTATAAAATTCTTCGAAAGTCAGGGTTGCGTCTTGCATTATTCTTTTCAGATGATACTTCGTCGATTTTACACCGGCCTCCCATAGTCCTCCAAAGTTTGGTGCTCCAGGGGGAATATATCTCCAACGAGTGCCTCTGTCGTCTAAACTTTTGAGCAAGTCTTCTGGAATTTCGTTGCGACTCTGTTGCCACATCTTTAATAGTTCTTTTTCAGCTGCAACGAATGTAGTACCATGATCACTCCATAGTTCCTTGCAATGACCACGTCTAGACACAAATCTTTTGAAGGCAGCGATAAACGCTTCTGTGGTCATATCGCTGACTAGTTCCAAATGTATTGCTTTGGTGGACATACAAACGAATAAAGCAATATATGCCTTGTATGTCTTAGCTCCTCGACCTTTACTCATTCTGCATGTGATGGGACCGGCAAAGTCAACACCGCTTATAAGAAAAGGGCGTGAAGGTTTCACTCGAACTTCCGGTAAGTTTCCCATCAACTGAGTATTAGTTTTCGCATTGTATCTTGCACACGTTATACACTTCTTGTAAAACTGCCTTATTGAAGAACCTCCTTTAATAATCCAGTATTTGCTTCTCAAATATGGTGTCATGAGATGAGGCCCTCCATGAAGAGTGTTTTTGTGAGCATCATCCAACAAAACAGGTAACAATACGTTGTTTTTTGTTATTATAATAGGATGCTTTTGATCCATACTCAACTCTGAGTGTTTCAGTCTTCCTCCTAATCTCAAAAGACCTTTATCATCCAGATAAGGTGTGAATTGCAGTAGACGACTGCTTTTCTTAATTGCTTTTTCACTTTTCAGGTGATCAATTTCTTCAGGAAATTCTATCTCTTGGGACATCTTTAAACACAAGGTAAGTGCTTCATCTTTTTCTTCACAGGTTATATGTTTACTAACATTCTTTTCTTTTTTCAGGATCTTCAGCCATCTTCTACAATATGAAATCACGTCCAGAAGTTTTTGCAGTGACGAGTATTTCTTCAGTAAGGTAAGCTTTTCAGAGTCTGTGTCTATGGTTGTGATCTTACACTTTATTAACAAGCGTTTCTCTAACTCTGTTTCAGGTATGGAGTCGACGGGTATGGTGAAATCAGGTTCACGTAAGAATTCCGGACCATTGAACCATAACTGATTTTGTTTCAGCTTGCTGGGTGACAGACCTCTGGAAGCTGGATCTGCTGGGTTATCCTTTGTATTGACATATAACCAGTGTGTGTCTAAGTTGCTCCTTATGTCAATCACTCGATTTTTGACATAGGGTGTCCATCTGTTTGGATCTCCTTTTATCCAGGCTAAAACCACTTTGGAGTCTACCCACGCGTAGGTTTGTTGCAACTCGATATTTAGAACTTCCATCACGTGTTTCATAAGTTTGCTAAGTAGCGATGCTCCACATAGTTCAAGGCGTGGCAAAGACAGCGGTTTAACAACTGGTGCTACTTTTGTTTTTGCTGTAATTAAAGACACTTGACATTGTGATCCATCTTTGGGTACAACTCGGAGGTACACGACTGCTGCATATCCTGTCTGGCATGCGTCGGAAAATCCATGTAACTCGATCGCTGAATTTTTACTAGAACCAGTCCAACGATCAATCTGTATCGCTGATAACGCAGGTAAGTCTTCTTGGTACTGGATCCATTCGTCTTTTAGATCTGTGGGTAGTTCTTCATCCCAATCTAGCTTTTCCAGCCATAGCTTTTGCATGAACATTTTTGCCTTCATGATTGCTGGTGCTAACCAACCCAACGGATCGAAAAGTGAAGCGATCTGTCCGAGTACATTTCTCTTTGTGACAGGTTTCTCAGTATTGATTTCTTTTTGTGTAACTTTGAGTTTGTCTTCATCAATATTCCAAATTATTCCGAGTGTCTTTATTTGGCTCTTTCTACTCATGTCTACTGTGTTTGAACTCTCTCTCTTTTCAGGTTGTATGGCCGACATAAATTCTCTGCTGTTAGAAGCCCACTTTTGTAACTCAAATCCACATTTGCTCATTACTTTGTTCAGCTCTTCGTGTGCTTCTAATGCTGACTTCACATCATCAAATCCTGTAAGTACATCATCCATGTAAAAGTCTCTGTCTATAATTTCAGATGCTATAGGAAATGCGTCTTTCTCTTCTTTGGCCAGCTGTTTTAGTGTTCTTATTGCCAAAAATGGTGCTGATGCTGTGCCAAATGTGACAGTTAGCATTCTGAAATCTTGAATCTCGTCTTTTGGATCGAATCTATACAAAATTCTCTGATAGTCAGTGTCTGCTTCTCGAACTTTGATCTGTCGATACATCTTTACGATGTCTGCCACAAAACATATCTTGTTTTGTCTCCATCTCATGATGACGTCTCTTAGCTCTTCTAGCAGAGTCGGTCCAACCAGTAGTTCATCATTGAGAGATACTCCATTAGATCCTTTACAGGATGCGTCAAAAACTACTCTCACTTTCGTGGTCTCTCGATCCTCGCGAACCACAGCATGGTGTGGAAGGTAGACTGTTTTCTCATCTTTCTCAGGCTTGCCTACCGGTTCCATGTGTTTTAAGGTAAGGTACTCTTTAATCACGTTATCGTACTCAGTTTTCAATTTGCTGTTGTGTGTTAACTTCCTCTCCAGACATTCTAGTCTTTTGACAGCAATTGAACGGGAATTTTCAGGAACAATCGGTGTATCTCGTACGAATGGTAGTCCAACAATGAATCTCCCATCCTCATCTCTCGCTAGTGTTTTCTCATAAATCTCTTCAGCTCTTTTCTCTAGAGGCGTCAGAGTGTTTTTACTCTCAGTATCTAGCGTCTCCGATTCCCAAAATCTTTGCAGCATGTTGTCTAGGCTCACACTCAAATGCATGCTAACAATTTTTCCATTCTTCCCGTGCTCTTCGGCGGGTGTTCCACCTGATATTATCCATCCGAATAACGTCTGTTGCGCTATCGGTGATCCTGGTTTGCCCTTGATGACTCCACTCATTAAAATGTCTGTATAGACATGCACACCAAGTAACAAATCTATCTCTCCAGGATTGTAGTATGTGGGATCAGCTAACTCCAAGCCATGTAGTTGAGTCCATTGTTCTTTATTGATCTTCGTAACAGGCATTATGTCAGTAACTTCCTTCGTCACGTAGGCGGTGCAGTTTAGCTTGTAGCTCTTGTTTATTCTCGACACAATTTGTATCTCCGCCGCGTGCTTGATCGGAGTCGACATCTTCGCAACCCCTGTCACTTGACCCTCCACCCTTGTTCGTTTGAGTTGTAGTTTGTTGACTGTCTCCTCTGATATAAATGACTCTTCCGAACATGGATCTATGAGTGCTCGAACTACTTGTGCTCCTCTGTATGTCATAATATTCACTAGTGCTGTAGCTAAAAGAGTAACCCGTCTCTGAGAGGCACAGTGAGATACTATGTTGATTGTTGGTGTAGCTTGCTCTTTGTTTTCTTGCTCTGGTTTCTCTTCGAGTGATACAGTGTTAGTTTTAATAACATGCAAAAGTGTGTGATGCTTTCTCTTACAACGCAGGCATGAAGTATTACGCTTGCAAAATCTCACGCTATGTCCAGGCCGTAGACAGTTGAAGCAAAGACTCCTTGTTTGAACCTCCTTGGATCGTTGCTCAGGATCCAATTTAGCAAACTCCTTGCAGTTGTAGATGAAATGATCCTCGTTACAGAAACCGCATTGTTGATTGGAGTCTGTGGTACTGCTAGGCGTAGCAGTTGCATGGAATGTCTTGGCTCTAACTTGAGGCTTCTCTTTTGGGTGCGCAGTTTGAACCATCTCCAAAACTCTAAATCTTCCCTCCAAAAATTTGCTGAATTGTTCCAATGTCGGCAAGTCTTCCACAGATAATGTCTTCAGATCCTCTTCCCAATGCTTGTGTGACTCAGTATCTAACTTGCTCACCAATAGATGTATTATGATTGGATCCCAGTTTTCGATATTAATGTCATTGTTCTTCAAGCTGTTTAGACATTCTGTAGAAATATCCAGCAATTCTTTGACACCTTTGGCAGATTCAACACTCAGTTTCTTTTGACCCAAAAATCTGTTCAAGATTGAGTTAACCATAATCCTCTTGTTATTGTATCTGTTGTGTAAGGTATTCCATGCTACTTCGTAATTTTTCTCAGTAATTTGAATGTGCTTTAGCAGTTGTTCAGCTTCACCACTAAGACTACTCTTCAAATAGTGCAATTTCTGCACTGGGCTCAATGAACTCTGATTATGAATGAGAGATGTATAGAGATCCTTGAAAGTCCCCCAATCATTGTAATTTCCATTGAACTGTGGTATATTAATCTTAGGTAGCTTCACTTCCTGGCTCTGTGGTCTGATGGATTGCTTCTCCGTTCCTTGTGTATGACTCGTTTGCTCGTCTTCTAATTTCGCAAGTATCTCTGCTTTGGTGTCTATATACAACTCTTCTCCATTGTCGTATATCTCTTGTGTAAAATATTCGTGCCTATTTCGTTGTTCTGCTGTCGCTATCTTCACTATCTCTCGGTGTGTGTTTTGAAAAACTTCCCAAAGTTTGTCTAAATTCTGTAGTCTGACTTGCAAGTATGACTTGTTAAGTCTCGCCTTGGGACACTTCTTGAAGTTTGCAGCTGCTTTCTGAAGAAGATGTAAGTTATCCGCTTGAACTACGAATAAGGCTTCCATTTTCACCGAGTTCAAATTCCAAGAATTTTCAAAGTTCCAAACTTAGTGAAAAATATTCTAAGTCTTTGTTAATCACAGAATTTTTCTATGTCCCAAATTCTATGAAAATTTTCGGTTCTGGCCTCGAATGTCCAATTCCTTAAATGTCCATTTTCCTCGAATGTCTAATTTCCCGAATGTCCATTTGCTCGAAGGTCCAATTCCCGGAATGTCCATTTGCTCGAAGGTCCAATTCCCGGAATGTCCATTTGCTCGAAGGTCCAATTCCTTAAATGTCCATTTTCTTCGAATGTCTAATTCCCGAATGTCCGTTTATCGAATGTCCAATTCCCTGAATGTCCATATCACCATGGAAATAGATCTACGGCTACAACAACGGGTACTGGGTTTCACGGAGTCGGATCGGACGTAGTGCGAAACTACTCTAACGGTACCGTTTCAAAAATATACCTAGTATTGAATTTTATTCATTTGTGTACCATTACCAACGGATACCTTTTTAGTTGATACCTTTATTTTACTTACCGTAAAACGGGGTGAGTAGGTTTCGCGGGGAGAGGTGGGTTATGGATGGGGAGAGAAGGTTTGAGAGGGGGGTGAGAAGGGATTTTAAGGCTACTGCTACAAAAATAATGTATTCCAATTTAAAATGGAGCTATAGTAATACGCATAATAAAAAAACATCGATCCAACAATCTTCCAAAATCACCTTTGTATGAAAACCCCTCTAACCCCAAATACGAGGCACTACGGGGTAAGGTGGGTTTTCCTCTTTATCGCCAAAGTTATGAAATGGAACTACCCAAAATAAAATAAAAACTAAAATACAAACGTCCGGAACACTTATTATATACTCCATTCAGTTTTACTACTTCTATGTCTCGGATACTCGAAAACTAGACTATGTTTCAGAACACTACGAAATATTCTAAGTCCCAAATATCACCGAAAATTTTACAAGTCCAAAGCACACTCCGCGAAATTCTACAAGTTTAAATAAACGGAACGATCTTACTCAATTATAGTCCTTAGTGCAATCCGATAGAGTCCACTTTGCACTGCACTATCACTCGCGTCACAGCCTGATCCGACTCGAATAGGACCAAATGTTCGCACCTGGCTGTTCTAAATCCGCACTTAAACACTGCACTTTAAGGTTCACTTTCCTATCACTAAGCACTGTTACTTTTACTACTACTATACTTCACTTCACTGTATCACTGTCACTTTATTTTTGGTTACTGACTTGACCATGGAAACTGTTTGACTCCATTGTTTTTAGAAAACATACCGTTAGCTAGTTTGCATTTTAAAAAGAGACATCTAGCGATCAATTCAGTAATTAATTTACAGTATGTACACTTATGCGGCAATTTTAAATCTCAACAGATACAAATAGTTTTATATTTACGTAGGCATATTACAATACGCTTATGAACGTAAATAAAGTTACAATCTACTTTTAGAGCACTTCTGCAAACACTGAGTCTTGCCTGTGAAGGCTGTGAACTCCAACTTCCCACAAAGGGAAAAAGCTGTCTGGCTTATTTACATTCACTTGTAGATATTCAGAGGTTGGAGTTTCATTCAGCCTTTGTATAGGTAAATATTCCAAATCCTCATTACCTGTTACCTTTACCCATAATCGATATCTGAAATAAAGGGATTATCGATAAGTTGTTCGCACACTATTCGTGTCTTAGGTTACCTAGTTTTTTACAAGAAGAATCTATTCACAGAATGTTTTCATTTTAATCAAGGATTGTAAACGATAAAAACTACTCCAAACTAATTAAATTAGTATCTGGTAACGACTCAAAATGAAAATATCGCACAAAAACATCAGTTTACCGACCTGTTCGAATCAAGTGGAAATCCGGTGAAAAATATATCAGAAGTAAGTTTCCTTACACGCCTGATCCCACAAACTTCACATTTTCTTAAAGATTTGCCCCCCATTTAAATAAAAGCTAAAGTTATTTAGTCTAAACACAAAAATAAACACGTAACATAACCGCTTTCACGACAATTTAAAATGACGGTAGACGTTTTACCGATCATACCAACCTAAAGAAAAGTAGGTATAATATACATGCATATATACGTCTTTGTTTGAAAGTACGGTATATGCTACCAAAATGCAACAGCAGTCATTTTAATTCGATAAGATTATTTTCTATGTCTCAACGTTGGTAACAAGTACGTTCCTAAGTTATCATAGTATGGGGTGTCGATGGGCTGAACAAAACGTAGTGGTTATAGCTGGTCAAGCAGAACTTGTCGGTAGAAAAAGGCGCAAAATTCAAATTTTTTATGGGACGAAATCCCTTCGCGCCTACATTAAAAAATTTTCAAATTTGCCGCCTTTTTCTACTGACAAGATCTGCTTGACCAGCTATATATTCTCTTTGGTTGATGAGTTTTGACCTTTTGACCTCTGTTGTACCATAGCAACGGTTGCTATGCAACTTTCTTTCGAAAGACAACAAACGTTTTTGTGCTTATTTGAATTGCAACGAGGACTGAATTATATATCACTTATATCAGGATATCTAAAATGGCAGAAGAACTGCAAAAAGCTCATCTCTATTACGATGATATAAATAAAATTAGGGTATTAGAACCTACCATACTAAAAGAAACGGAAGATGTGAGAGATACTTGCAAAGATTATGAGACTAGTAAGTAGAAAATAGCTAGCTGATTCTCCTGAAGGTAACGTCTGATAATAAGTTTTTGGCAAAAATTTAATTTTTGGTACACGCTTTTATCGCTGACTGTACTTTTCTTACGACAGACAACTAATACTCATCGAGACAATTCTAAAAACCCCTAACACAATTAGGTTGCGTTGTTTCATCACAGAGTTCCTATGGCCACCTCCTGTCTCCATCATCAGATCAGCTCGATAGCACCATAATATTGCATTGTCACCCGACTTACATGTGCATGCAAAATTTCAGCTCAATCGAAACCGGGAAGTGGATCAAATTTAACTTGCAAGATTCCATTACAATTTAGTTACATACAGGTCGTGTTCCTATGGCCACCTCCTGTCTCCATCATCAGATCAGCTCGATGGTACCATAATATTGCATTGTCACCCGACTTACATGTGTATGCAAAATTTCTGTTCAATCGGAAACCGGGAAGTGGATCAAATTTAACTTGCAAGATTCCATTACATGTTAGTTACATACAGGTCGACCTAATAAAAGCGTGTTAATTAATATATCATTCATGATCATTCAAAGCATAACTTTTATTTTGTAGAGATACAAGTCTTTGGTAAGATAATCAATTCTCTGCTGGCCATGCTCACAGAGCTTGGCGAGAATGTAGAGAAACAGAAAATGGCTGCGATTGGTTCAATGAATCTTCTGCAATCAATCGCTAAAGAAAGGGAAACCGAACAAGCCAAACTACAGGCAAGTTTAATCCTAATTATAGAACATTTTCTGATGCTTTTTTTCTTCACTGAATATATTTTTTACTATAAAAAATGGTTTCAGGCTCAGATAAATGAAAAAACGATCATTCTCGAGCAATTGGACAGTGAATATGACGCCCTTCAGATTCTCGAGGCGACTCAAATGGAAACTATGGAATATTTAACGCAACTACGATAGTATATCGTATAAAAATGTAAGCACTATTTTACCTTATTTAGCAAGAAAAACTAGCAAACAGTCTGTAAAAATGTATTTTCTTCGAAACACACGTGAAATTATATTAATGTAGTATAAATGGGGTTATGAACATAAGTATATAATCCTGCTTCATAAATTAATTAAACAGTCTTTCCTGGTACGATGTATTTGATTGAAAATTAACCCATGATTATCGAACAGTAATTCAGCTAAAACTAAAGCTAAACACCAGGCTACTCAAATGAATTAGGGCAGAACATTTTAATTATACATCGTATGGAATAAATCGTACACCAACTAACCTTACATAGTGCCTAAATGTTGTTTATAAACACCTGTGATTACAAAAATATACTACTTATTATATAAAGCAATTAACAAAGGCAATTGAATTAGATTACGATTGATTTCAATCAACATTTCATTCCAATCCACAATTTATTATCCAAACACCAAAACATGAACATAATTTAGTTTCTTCTAACAATACTTCACATGCTTACGATCAGCATGGTCATTTACATTTTTAATGCATACATTATAAGGAAAGTCCCCGATCACGTCAATCTATTCAAATTACCATTGAAATGTCTATTACATTAAAAACTTGCCTCCTCTAGCGACCAAATAATCATTGTGAAAAAAATATGTACGTAATATTCATCCCAAAATGAATATACATGTTAAATCGTAGATTGAATCACTATTTTAACTTACATTAGCTGCTTACAAGCTACTTGCAATTGTCAATAAGATGCGGATAAAGATCTCAAGTCACTCCCTCGTATTTAAAATTACAATGAAAACGAAATATTACGAGAAAAAGGAAAATTGACACTTTTGCTTACTTTAATCCCAGAACAAGCACCGAATGAGAACTTCACTACATTCAGAGGGAGTGGAAACAAAAATTACCCGTGCTATCAGTTTCTCAAAATAACTGTTTCCAAAACGTCCGTTTCCGCCATTAACGTTTCTTTAGTGACCCATTTCCAAAAATTTTCAATTACCAGGTAACAATTTTTCCCTACTTTTCCTTTTCCTAAAAGATCCGTTCCCAAAACGTCCTATCCTGACATTATCGTTTTCTTGGAAAATCCTTCTCCTACTTCGTTTCCCAAAATATAATGTTACTAAGAAACCCTCACTACCAGACCATTACCATTTTAGGAAACGGCTGTATCACTTTAGTGGTCGTCTGGCGTCTATCAGGACCCGGAGACAATGACAATTGAGAAAGTTTGCGTTATTGGGTCTTTTAGCAACAGGATATTTTGGGAATGGGTGATTCAGATAGTGGACAGAATAAAAAGTATTTTGGCGTAGTGATGTCATGAGAACAGGTTATTTGAAAACATATGTTGTAAAAAACATTAATTATTAGATGACTTATGGCGTCATGTATGATTAACGATCTGGGAAACATGTACCTTGGAGTAGATATTTTGAGAACAGACAACAAAATGATCCAAAACGAAAAATTGATTGAACCGAGTTCAGTTCTGAAAACTGAGAGTTCTACGAGAAGACTAAGATCATTTAAACATAAGAAATTAAATAGCAACAGGCCTTTCAAAAGGCATTCCTTCACTTACAGTCTCAATCAAACAATATCACAATACTATGTGTAGAAAACACTGTCTTACCATAGAGAAATTAAGACAAGAGTGCTCACTCCATACATCAGTTCAGACTATTAATTTCAGTGTCTACATCTAGCATCGAGTAGCGGAACTATCAGTACTGCTACTTGACAATAGATGTAGCACCGACCGGAAAGTCTTATCTCAACAGCATAAGACTTTCCGGTCGCTGCCGCCATCTATTGTCAAGTAGCAGTATTGATAGTTCCGCTACTCGATGCTAGATGCTAATAGTCTTTAAGTTACTAAAACTGATGTATGGAGTGAGCACTCTATGTATTTTTTTTTCTATGGTCTTACACACTGGAGGTCACTTGCGAGCTATCGTCGTCGGTCTTCAGCCGCTTGGAGTCGGGCTGGTCTTCGGCCTCGGCGGAGCGCTTGCGGCCCTCGGCCTGGGCCACGTCGGCCACCAGCCCGTCCTTGAAGCGCACGACGATGGCCGTCATGTTGTCGCAGCCAGTGCCGTCGCCCATCGTGCCCGGCGCCAGGCAGTGATCGAACATCTAAAAGATAAAATATATTTAGTTAGTTTGCTAAGATTAGTAGATTACCTAGTACTGTCAAACAGGTTTGCTTGTTTGTGATTACATTTATTACATTTATAATACTATTTATATTTTTTCGTACAGTAATATAGATTGGTTGTTCATAAACGTTATCACAACGAGATAAGGTCTAGCAGTCAGTGTTGCTGTTATAATTTGGTAAATTGGTTCGTGACACTCCCATGGTCGGCGCGGGGCGCTGGTCGCCGCTATACAAGATATGGTTAACGTTACGGATATGTCTGCCGATATCCTTAAGAAGCGCCAAGCCATAGCACAGAATAAATAATAGTACTAAGTATATACAGAAGACTCACTCTCTAACAAAACGCGTCTGTTACGATCAGCACAGATATGGCCGCTAGGTGGCGACAGCGCCACGCGCGGCTTATGGCTTTCCCCAAAATTGGGGCGGAACGGATGTACTTTTAGCTACCTGTAGCAAAGCGACGAAATCGCGGAGAGAGCCACGCCTGGCTATAGTAGCTTTACCTCTTGCCTATATGTCTGTATCAAGCAGCTGCGGTACTAATACCACGCCGTGCATCATAATGTGGCCTTTGCAATATTCAACAACAATATTTAGCAAAGTAACAAAACTAAAACCGCGTACCTCCTCACAAATTTGAGATAACCGCTCCCTCCCTTCCGCCAGCCTCGGCAGAATGAAATCGCATACATCTTGACTAGACATGAAGTTCCATATTCCGTCGCAGGCCAGAACCATGAACTGATCCTTGATGGGGTCGATGGTTAACGTTTTGACGTCTGGCAGAGCGGTGATCATTTGCTCTTTGGCGTCCAATTCCTTGTTCTGCTTGTAGGAGTGGTCGCCGATGGCTCTGGAGAGGTTTAGGCCGCCGTTAATGCGTCCGTCATTGGATACTTTGCCGCCCGCTTTTGTGATTCGCTCCAGTTCGGGAGCGTCTTCTGGTTTGTGATCTATGGACATGTCGATGGCTTTGCCTTCTCTGCAGATGATGCAGCGGGAGTCTCCAGCGTTCGCGACGTACAGCTCAGTACCTGTAAGGAAGTCAACCAGGAAAGTAATTAATCAGACGCCATGAATGGTTAATGCCATCGAACAGAACCGCGTAAGATTCAAATTCTGAATATTGACCCTAATTGTTATCAGACACCAGTACTCCTCGCGCTGCAATCAGCGTGCGTAACTATGGTTAGTTTTTGCTTGTTACAAAGATTGTACTATTAGTGTGGCATGCATTTTGTACATTATGTTACATGTCTATTATTAGCGTTATTGCGAATTTCCTATTAGGTTAACCCTTAAACCTTTGAACGCCACGCCTAGGTATCGCATGCGGCGTGTCATTGTAAACCTTGTAACACACGAAGCTTGATATTGGACTGAACACGCGCGCGTCAGTCGACGTCTTGAGCAGTCAAAGGGTTAAAAAAGCGGCCAAGTGCGAGTCGGACTCGCCCATGAAGGGTTCCGTATTTAGGCGATTTATGACGTATTAAAAAAAACTACTTACTAGATCTCGTTCAAACCAATTTTCGGTGGAAGTTTACATGGTAATGTACATGATATATTTTTTTTAGTTTTATCATTCTGTTATTTTAGAAGTTACGGGGGGGGGGGGGGGGACACACACATTTTACCACTTTGGAAGTGTCTCTCGCGCAAACTATTCAGTTTAGAAAAAAAATATATTAGAAACCTCAATATCATTTTTGAAGACCTATCCATAGATACCCCACACGTATGGGTTTGATGAAAAAAAAAATTTTGAGTTTCAGTTCTAAGTATGGGGAACCCCAAAAATTTGTTGTTTTTTTTTCTATTTTTGTGTGAAAATCTTAATGCGGTTCACAGAATACATCTACTTACCAAGTTTCAACAGTATAGTTCTTATAGTTTCGGAGAAAAGTGACTGTGACATACGGACGGACAGACGGACAGACATGACGAATCTATAAGGGTTCCGTTTTTTGCCATTTGGCTACGGAACCCTAAAAATGATTCAAAAACTGGTGATACCTTTGAGTAGCGCCACCACAGCAGTGCAGCCGCTGTCATTGCCGGGCTCCTCCGTCATGGGGAGATCCTCCTCAACATCTTCGTCGCTGGATTCTGCGTCGTAGTCCTCCTCCTCCTCTTCCTCCTCTTCGCCTGTACGTAAAATATAACACGTTAATTCCATATTTATGTGGATAAACTGTTTGCTGGATTTGTTGATAGATAGGAAAAGTCAGCATGTAATATAGTTCGTTTTTAGGGTTCCGTAGCCAAATGGCAAAAAACGGAACCCTTATAGATTCGTCATGTCTGTCTGTCTGTCTGTCCGTCTGTCTGTCCGTCCGTATGTCACAGCCACTTTTCTCCGAAACTATAAGAACTATACTGTTGAAACTTGGTAAGTAGATGTATTCTGTGAACCGCATTAAGACTTTCACACAAAAATAGAAAAAAAACAATAAATTTTTGGGGTTCCTCATACTTCGAACTGAAACTCAAAAATTTTTTTTTCATCAAACCCATACGTGTGGGGTATCTATGGATAGGTCTTCAAAAATGATATTGAGGTTCCTAATATCATTTTTTTCTAAACTGAATAGTTTGCGCGAGAGACACTTCCAAAGTGGTAAAATGTGTGTCCCCCCCCCCCTGTAACTTCTAAAATAAGAGAATGATAAAACTAAAAAAAATATATGATGTACATTACCATGTAAACTTCCACCGAAAATTGGTTTGAACGAGATCTAGTAAGTAGTTTTTTTTTATACGTCATAAATCGCCTAAATACGGAACCCTTCATGGGCGAGTCCGACTCGCACTTGGCCGCTTTTTTTTTAGCATTAGAAATAAGGTAAACAATCTTGATGTGTCTTTTAGTTGAAAAACACATTTTAAAAATAAGTTACGGCAAATATGTAACAATTATGAATCTAATACGATCATTTATATTCTTCTGCTTTCATAAGTAATAGTTTTTGATTTTTAAAAAGCGTTTTTCAATTAAAAGACATGTCAAGATCGCTTACCTTCTTGTAAGTTCTTTCTAATGCTAAAAAAACGAACTATAGATAGTAACGGCCACTTTAGCCGTCACTAACTGTTTGAGGCAGACTGTACTAGTGCCATAGAGAAAAAAATACATAGAGTGCTCACTCCATACATCAGTTTTAGTACCAAAAAGACTATTAGCATCTAGCATCGAGTAGCGGAACTATCAGTACTGCTACATCTATTGTCAAGTAGCAGTACTGAGAGTTCCGCTACTCGATGCTAGATGTAGACACTGAAATTAATAGTCTGAACTGATGTATGGAGTGAGCACTCTTGTCTTACTATATTTCTCTATGCTAGTGCCAACGGTATTCACAAAAAGAAATGCAACATCAAGTTACTGCAACTGTCCGAAATATTCAGGCGTCAATATTTTGCACATGTTTTTGAATGCAGAAGATTTAGGTGTTTGGATATTGTCTAGGCGCTATAGACACTAGGGTATCACCTAAGTCTTTTCGTAGACGAGAATCAACATAGCAATAGGTCTCGTAAAAACTGACTGACTGAAAAAAGCGCTGGTGGCCTAGCGGTAACAGCGTGCGACTTGCAATCCGGAGGTCGCAGGTTCGAACCCTGGCTCGTACCAATGAGTTTTTCGGAACTTATGTACGAAATATCATTTGATATTTACCAGTCGCTTTTCGGTGAAGGAAAACATCGTGAGGAAACCGGACTAATCCCAATACGGGCCTAGTTTACCCTCTTGGTTGGAAGGTCAGATGGCAGTCGCTTTCGTAAAAACTAGTGCCCACGCCAATTACTGGGACTAGTTGCCAAGCGGACCCCAGGCTCCCATGAGCCGTGGCAAAATGCCGGGACAACGCGAGGAAGAAGATGAGGTCTCGTAAAAACTGACCTTCATTAGAAGAATCCTCAACACCGTTGACATTCTCTTCATCAGAGGAGTTGATCTCCCCACCCTCGAAGGTCTCATCGTTGGAGTCGCTGTCATCATCATCTTCCTCCGCGGCCTGCCGCATAAGGCTTTCGTACACGGCGGCGGCGGCGCGGCGGAGCTTGGACTTCTTAGGCCTCTCGGGGACTTTGTCTGTGCTCGAGACGGGTGACAGTTTGGCTGGAAGAATCAAAACAACGTTAGTTTTTATTTTTGAGCTCATTCAAAAGATTTTTGTCCGGGTAATCCAAGCCAAGACAATGAGGAAAGAACTAATGAGGACTAGTTGAGTAGCCAGTCAAAAATGTTAGAGGAATATGCTAAGAGCCACTGAACTAGGTGACCCAACGAGAACGGCTTGAGAGGGCGCTGTTATTCTCATGTATAGGATGACAGTTCAGTATAGTATGAAAAAATTAGTTCCAGCCGAGCTAGCACATGATTGGCGCGACAGTATCTCGCGGCGAGATAGACTACCCGTCTCTCTTTTATTGACATAGGTAGAAAAAGACGGGTAGTCCATCTGGCCGCGAGATACTGTCGCGCCAATCATGTACTAGGCCTACAGTGAAATTCGTTTTGTCTCCCATAGTACACTCGTGCTACGATTTTCGAGAGTATCGCGCGTGGAACTGTCATACGACAAAATTATGTCGCTTTGACATTTGTCCGCGAGACAGCGGGTTGTCGCGCGGCTCTTATGCTACCGATTCGCGAGAGAGCTCTATGTCGCGGCGTTTTCTCGCCTGTCGACTGTCGCGCCCATCATGTGCTAGCCGTGCTGGTCAGGCTTTAGAAGACATTCAAAATTCTATCCTATAGCCGAGCTCCTGAGTTTTGTGGTCAGAAGTTACAGGAATGTGCCAAAACAGTTGCAACATGACATCGGGTAAACATGGATAACAACTCAGCGAAAGATGTCGCCACTTACCTTTATTCTTCCCCTTCTGCGGCGACGTGGATCCATTCGAAGACGTAATGTTACTCTCTTCTCCGTCCCCCTGCTTGGAATCCGGGACCTCTCCGTTGCAGACCTCAGCACCGTTGCTGGGTTTGGCGTCCTCGCTCTGGTTGGGCTGTGTGCAGTTGTCCGCAGAGCTGTCCGGAGCTGTGGATTTATCTACTTCCATGGTCTCTTTTGCCGAGTCACTTGTGGAAACCTGTGGAGTGAAAGAGCAATACTAAGGACAACAATTTTTAAAGCAGTTAAAAATTGTATCCCGGTATCTTTGTTGCGCTTGCACTTAACTCTTCCAACGACAAAACAACTTGATAAGTAGCCGATCTGTTATTGAAAAATATGTATCTTTACACTACGTACGAAATAGCACTGACAGCGTTATAGTACATACATTATATACCTAGGGAGGTGAATTGTTTGTGGCCCGAACCGAAGGTGAGGCTTTACGAATCGGGCGATCTGGGGCTTTACAAATTACCGCCCGTGTTTTGTCTAAAGTTTTACGTCTTGCCTTAGCCAGGAAGTGAGATTTTGGCCTAGGGTAACGTAAAATAGTTAAATCCATGGTTTTTTTAGAGACAACACTTTGTATGACTTTCTATATTAAACTCTTGTCTCTATAAAATGAGTCACCTTTCATCTTTATCTTGGTCATTCGGGCTCGTCGACGACACGCCGCCGGTGTCCTCTTCAGGTTTGACCTCAGGCATCAGCATAACAGGCCTTCTACAAGTTCTATAGCAGCACTACAACTCGCTAGAACTCGACGCCCCGAGACCTGAATTGATATGATCAATATGACTCACCTCTCCATTGACGTCTTTATCTTGGTCATTCGAGTTCGTCGAGGACACGCCTCCGGTGTCCTCATCAGGTTTGGCTTCTTCAGGGTTGGAGCATGACGGACCTTCCTCTGCAGCAGTGCTTGACCCAGAGGCCGAGGCACTAGAGCTCGCCGCTCCGAGACCTGAATTTAAATTATAATTTTATTATCCAGGCTTTACATGGCCGATTTTAACGTTTGAGACTACATTGGCACAGAATAAATAATAGTACAGTCAGCGGCAGAAGTTGCTAAGCGGACGAGGTGTTCCAAATTACCTTGACACACTCTTATTCTCTTAACAATAAAGTCGCGTCAAGATAATTTTTAACACTTGACCCGCTTAGCAACTTCTGCTGCTGACTGTACTAGGTACAGAAGATTCACTCTCTAACAAAACGCGTCTATTACGACAGATATGACCGCCAGGGGGCGCAAGCTCGAGCAGGCGTCCGTTCCATAGCGATGCGCGGCAACTACGATGATTAGACACCAAAATTGGTGTGGGCCGTATGTACAATTGTACATGTAGGTACTTGTAGCGACGTGACGAAATTGAATATGTCGTTCTCAGTGAGGATTGTAGGTTACCTAAGGCATATTCGAATATGACTGTTAAAATAGGGACAAAAACCGCGGTTAGCCACGGCATACTTTTGATTGGTTGTTTTTAACTTTAACGCCTGTTAACCTCTACCATGAATTTAACCTGAAATGCTATAAAAACCGGCCAAGTGCGAGTCCGAATAGCGCACGGAGGGTTCCGCGCCATCAACAAAAAATAGAGCAAAACAAGCAATAAAACGGTCACCCATCCAAGTACTGACCCCGCCCGACGTTGGTTAACTTCGGTCAAAAATCACGTTTGTTGTAAGGGAGCCCCACTTAAATCTTTATTTTATTCTGTTTTTAGTATTTGTTGTTATAGCGGCAACAGAAATACATCATCTGTGAAAATTTCAACTGTCTAGCTATCACGGTTCGTGAGATACAGCCTGGTGACAGACGGACGGACGGACAGCGGAGTCTTAGTAATAGGGTCCCGTTTTTACCCTTTGGGTACGGAACCCTAAAAACGACTCTATCAACACACATGTTACGTGCAGTCACATGCGTCACTGATAGACTGTATTAGCAGGGGTCACGTTATTCTGATTTGCAGTCTAGGTAGAGGTAGGTTGACAATGTTGACATCTCCGTTCAAGGTCACGGTCAGGGCCCATAATAACGAATTTATTACCTACTTTATCGTGTACACACGCGGTACCATAGAATTTGAGTAATGCATAATTTGAATTCTACACTTTTATAATACACTTTACTTATCTTCCTCGCGTTGTCCCGGCATTTTCGCACGGCTCATGGGAGCCTGGGGTCCGCTTGGCAACTAATCCCAGGAATTGGCGTGGGCACTAGTTTTTACGAAAGCGCCTACCATCTGACCTTCCAACCCAGAGGGTAAACTAGATCCTTATTGGGATATTTGAGATTAGTCCGGTTTCCTCACGGTTTTATAATACCTACACACTTTACTATGAACAAAAAATTATATAATTGGCCGAACACGTTTTCCAAGTATAAACTTTTGGCAATCAAGAATTACCACATAAGTTGTTATCGGAGCACCAAATTGTTTAGCTGTCATATTCGAAGCGCGAAATTGTCTTAGCATTTTTCAGTTACCATTTAACTCGTCAGATGACTAATCCAACCAATTAAGGTATGGATGAGAATCTTATTATCAATGTAAGAAATCCTATAAGTCTGCTTAACTTGGGACAGAAAAATCGGCTCCTAGACTACATATTATATCTTACTCAATTAGTGCCAATTGCACCATCTGTACTTGACAGACTGATCAACGTCGCTCGACGCGCCCCGGCGGTTTACTATGAAACTTTCCGTACAATAAAATTTAGCGAACTCTGTAACGATGACAGACAGCTTGGTCCAACCAACCGTAAATGTATCTTTGGTAATAGTAAATGACAAGAAATGTTACCTGATCCCCCAGCCTCATCAGGATTCTTCTTGGCGCGCAGGCATGGGGAGAGCGGCGTGGCGGTGTCGCCGAGCCGGGTGCGGTGCAGGGTGCTCAACTTGTTCTCGTATTTAGCTAGGACTTCCTGTGGAATACCAATATATAATAAGGTGCGAAAAGCCTTACGTGCGCATAGCCATAGCTCTTCCTACATATTTGTGAGTTTTAACCCTATGACCGCCAAAGACGCACGCAGCTACAGTCCAACATCAACCTTTGTGTACTGTATTCCGACAAGGTTTACGATGACGCGCCCCGCACATGACAGACCGTTCAAAGGGTTAACAGACCAAAAAACTCAATTCATCAGAATCTTTTTCTTTATTTTAAAAAATGTATCTAATCACTGAGTTCCCCTAAGCTTAATATTTCTCATTTTTATTAATAATGTTCATTTGCTTAGCTTTTGTGCAAAATTTATTATAATTTTTTAAAGTACATTTCAGACCTATCTATGTTTATGTCAAACATACATGTCAGACCAAAAACTCAGGATTCAAATTGCTGAAGTCCCTAGAGAAATGAGATTTTTCCGATTGCTAATTAAGTTTATGGGAGGCGTACTGTGATCCAAAAGCCGTACTTTTAAACCGTTTTCTGAACCTACAGCACCTCAAACAGCCTCTTTCAGTATGCAAAATTAAGAGTGTGGCGTTTAAATTTTTAGTTAAACCAAATAAATATTAGAAATTCCATTATGTTTTACCTGGAGAGGAAGATGTGCTTCTTGATATAAGTTGCTAACATTTTCATCTTCAGATTCCTCATTATCACTGGGTCCTGGTGGATTGATTTCACCTAAAAAACATTTAGTCTATTATATATATAAATCACTAGAAATAACAAATTTTTTATCCAAGTCTCCATCTAGTCTAGCCTATCAGTCGGTCTAGCCAAGATGACAACTGTTGATAGAACTCGCCAATCAAAACTAACAAAATTATGTATGGAAATAGTCATGTGACTTTTATTTGCATACCTAAAAAAACATACATTTAACTCTGATACATTTTTTAGTTTGGCATTTACCGAGGTAGGATTGTCATCTTGGCTAGGATCCTGGTTTGTTTTTTTGGCATTTCTAATAATACCACCAATTACCATACAAATTATCATATATTCAAATCATGATAATCCAGCACTTCAATGATCCGGTACTAAGATATGGGGGTAAGTGGTAGTTTCATGCACAAGTTTACTATCTGTGCTTACACTATAAGTACTATAACAGACTTCTCTTTAAAAACATAGAGAAGTCAGTTGGACCGGAAGCACACAACCTGTGCACATTCACATTCGCAATTCTAACATTTTCTTCATTCTATGCAAATGTGAATATTCGTGACATCCCTACAACATAGAAAACAATCATTATAAGATTCACATACCTGCTAATTCCTTCAACACAGCCATAACCTCTTTGGTAGCAATGTTGGCATCAAATCCCAGGAATGCATCTTCCAGTGCCTTTATCATGTCCCCATTTTTGTATGCCTCAGTATTTTTAATATAGTCCGGGAGATTCTTAGAACAATAAGTTGCCACTTCCGCGCCCCCGTGGCCATCGTATACAGCGAATAGAGATGTATGTTCATCAAAATCTAACACTGTATTGTGTGCATCCTAGGAACAAAGATAACACAATGAAAAGACTGTGAATATAAAAGAGGCTTGATTCTGTACGCGATATATTTCCACGGGGAATACAGCACAAAACAATCTTTGACATCTATCCGTTGACTGGTATTAGGTTATAAGTATGAAAAGGTAGGTACAATAGATGCTAGTATAATAAATTAGACTTAAACATGAAATAGCGTGCAAGGCTTTGTGTAAAACCGAATTTGCAATAAATGAAACATTATTAGTCGCGTGGAGAGACAGTAACAAGAATCAATGATACAATTACATATAATATCCGTACCTCCTGATTGACACGCCATCCCTGCATGGAGCTTGCCCCGCACTCAAGTTTACTGTTTGATTCATCGCTGGAAACTTTTTCAGTAACCGGTTCTGATAAATAAGCACCCATATTGAAATGTCACATGCAATGTAAAACATAAAATAGATGAGGCGCGAAAATCTCCAGGAAATCGCGCAGGCGGCAAGCTATCAAGCCGAGTCAATCAACCGCTTGAACCGCTCTAAACAGGGTTGCCACAAGTGATAAATATCTCTATATATACCAGTGCATTAATTTAAAATACCCCTTTATTTTACAAAATAAACAAAACCAAGTTACAAACCACTCAAACCAGTTAGAAGGAAAAAGCGCCTGATTAAAAATTTGTATGGGAGGATTGGAAGGCCCCTTCGTGATTATTTTACTTTATAAGTTAACAAGTATTATTGATGTGCCCATGCATCATGTTTGAGAATATGTAATAATAACAACTCCAAGGCCGATTTCGGCCATGGCGACTGTTGTCAACTCCGTTTCTGTCGCTGGTGTGCTGTAGTCACTGAAATATGAAACCTAGCTGTAGTAGATTGTATAGTCTAAGAAAAAGTCGTCCCTTTCATAACAAAAACGGTACGACACTACAGTCCTGCCACTTTTAATTTCTACTCTTTTTTGCAGCTATACAGCAAGGGCATAAGCATAAAGCGATCTATTTTTATCGATTTATCTCGCTGCGCTTGGACCAATATGATCGAGGTTAAAAATGGACATTTATGCCAGAGTTAGTTGAGTAGTTAGTAGTGTCCGACCGAAACATGTTTTTTTGCCGAAACCGAAACCGAAACCGAATGTTCGGCTTTGGCTCTAGTTTCGGCCGAAACCGAAACCGAAACCGAAACTTTTGAAGACTTGTTAAAATCGTTGAAAAAATGTCATAAAACCGCTTTTAAACTCATATTAAGGGGCTGTCAACACTCAATGTCTTTGAAATTGATGTTACTTAAGGGGCTCCGCCACGCCAATGACCTTCGATCTGAATCTCTTAGGTTTCTTATGTTTTTTGTAGCTTATCATATTAACAGCAACGGCTTTAATCTGTCAGCTCCCACGGCTCATATATGAGCCAGAACGCTTATGGTGACGTCATATCGTGGGATTCGACAGGTTAAGCAATAAATAGTATTCCATATTTACTTCAAAGTTCATTGTCTTCGAGATATTTGGCATCAAAGTTGAACAATTTTATGTGTCTGAAATTAAAATCAATTTGTCAAAACATTTACCTAAACCGCTAACGAGTAATCCACATTTATTTTTATTTCAATAGTTTTCTTATTATTCCCTTGAGCGCTGGTGGTGGTGGCCTAGCGGTGAGTAAGAGCGTGCGACTTTCAATCCAAAGGTCGCAGGTACAAACACTACAAACCCCGGCTCGTACCAATGAGTTTTTCGGAACTTAAAAAAAAAATGTATGAAATATCATTTAATTGATATTTACCATTGAGGAAGCCGGACTAGCCCGATAAAGCCTAGTTTACCCTCTGGATTGGAAGGTCAGTCTGATGGCAGTCGCTTTCGTAAAAACTAGTGCCGACGCCAATTCTTGGGATTAGTTGTCAAGTGGACCCCATGCTCCCATGAGCCGTGGCCAAAATGCTGGGATAACGCGAGGAAGATGATGAGTTTTCTTATTATTCCCTTGCCCAGGCCCAGTAACATGCGACAGTGCTATCTCATTTACTACGATACAATTAGACGGTGTGCGCGTTTTAGGTATTGACAGCCTCTTAAGACTGCGTCGACCGTTCAATGGCCCCATCATCAGTGGAATTGTGTTTAATAATAAACCGATTAATTTCTGTATACATAAATCCGTAGGTATATGTATTAATACTATTAATATTGTTGTTGTCCTACTTGTTCCACAACTTTTGGTCTTTGTCACATAGTTTAGTTTCATAGAACGAAGTACATTGCGTATGTTTCGGCCCGGCCGAAAGGTTCGGCCGTTTTTTGGCCGAAACCGAAACTACGGCCGAAACATGATTTTTTGGCCGAAACTGGCCGAAACCGAAACCGAAACCGAACCTTCGGTCGGACACTAGTAGTTAGTAGAGTTAGTTGTTATTTTTTCTGCTTTTCCCTTCGATTGTGAGTAAAATATTCAAAAATATCCAATATTTAGGTTATTTTACCGTATTTATTCAAGACTAAAGAAAATTCTACTTGGGCCGGTCGGGGGCGCGGGGCACGCCGAGCGCGAGCGCGCCGGCCGGGGGCGCGCCGGCAGGACTTGCAGTTTGTATGACAGATTTTGGACTTTATTGCTAAGACAGTAAGGGTCGTAATAGATGATTTTACTTTATGCACTAGAGCTAGAGCTTCAAAAGCGATATTATGTCGCTATAAAGTCGAACTTTACGCTACATAAAAATGAAAACTGGAGCATGGACGGAAACTAACGCAATGACCCTATTAAGTGTAACTATTTCCTTGAAACGATAGAATCTATTTGTTTACTGTGCTGTCGGGTCGGGCTTTTATTTGCCTATGTAAGCGCCATTGAGATAAGTTTTGAGATTGTTTAAACAATGCATTACAACATCTTTAGATACACAGATACACATCCACAAATGTCTACTTAATAGGTACATCATACTTACATTTCCTGCTCATTGTTCTTCAATAGTTTTTCTTAATTGTTACTAACCATTATGGGCCATCTTAAATTAAATAGTTGGTAAGAGGTAGGCTTTATAATATTTCGATTTCCAACCGCGACTGAACTAAATTATTGAAATATTATTCTTAACGACGTATTCTTTCATGATTTATCATTTAATGTATATTCAAGAAAGTGTATTGTAAGGTTCTTGCACTTTTAAACACTATAGGTATACTTAATTACTTACACTGTTTACTCATTACTAGTTTAGACTGTCCCAGTCATTCCACAATTTATTTTTTCATCCTTTTAACCCATGTTGGAGTGTAGAGCTCAAATCATATTTTCCATCAACTACAGTTGTATTCAAAACGTATATCTATTAAAAAATTCAATCAAAACAGCATGCAAGAAATGTAGGTGGGAACATATTTATAATAGAGATAAAGCTGTTTATATATGCCTAATGTGTTTGATGAAAACGTATGTTTTATAAGTAACCAGTAACTATTCATTTTCTTGAAGTCTTCTCCTGTGAATACCCGTCAATTACATTATTTGGATATTTATAGCCAATATGGATACTGTTTATGATCGTGCATTATCAGAAGTTGGGGACAATGGTCTATTTCAAAAAAAGTTTGACTTGGTTTATAATATAGTACTTCCATTTTTTTGGATGATGTCGTATAATAACTTATTATTTGTTCTGGCTATTATTCCACATTCTTGTGAGCTTCCAGAAAAACCTACAAATGTAAGTGAACTTGCATGGAAATCGAAATATATACCCACGTAAGTAGTAATTTTACATTTAACTAAATGTTTCACACGTAAAAAGAATTCCCCCTAAACTTCATAAATGCAGGTTTCAGGACACAATAGGAAGAAGCAAATTCAATGATTGTTCAATTTACGTTAATCCTGACGTAAACAATGAAACTAGAAGTAAGTAATGGAACTCTTGGTAAATATCGTTTTATCCTAATAGAAAAAAAAACTAGAAGTAATGGAACTATTGGTAAATATCGTTTTAGTATTAGAAAAAAATCGCCAATTTAGGAATTTAATTTTCAGGCTGTGTTAAATATGCATATGATAAAACTTGGTATGAATCCACGGTAGCTTCCGATAATAATTGGGTTTGTGATGATGAGCTCTATGTGGCAAATGTTTTCTCAATCAGCAAATTTGGAGAAATAGCTGGAGCTTTGATTTTCGGTTGGTTTGGAGACGTGTAAGTAAGGCTTGCCAAAAACTTGTCAGATCAAGACAAGTCTGCAATGGTTAATGATAGCATACGCAGTGCAAGTGTTATTTTAAACGTCAAACTTCTATAAAATTATGACGCGTAATGCTATCAAAATCGTGACAGACTTATCTCCTTCTAACTCTACTTACTTCCATATCATATATGTAAATTTCCTCATATAGGTGCCAGGGTGCCAGTATCTAACCCAATGCTTATTGTTTTCAGATACGGACGTCGAATGACTTATATAATTTCTTTGGCTTTAATAGTTGTTGGAAGGATTGTCTCTCTTTTGGGAAGTCATTCTTTCATTTTCTTTGTAAGTGGCGCTCTGGTCACATGCTTATCAACATGGACAGTTGTGCAAAGTACATATGTGATATCTATGGAAATGTCAGCACCAGATAGACGCGCCGTAGTCACCACTCTTCGGAATACATCGATAAGTGTAGGCATGTGCGTGCTGCCGTTATTGTATTGGTGGCTTAGAGACTGGAAAATATTAATGTCTATTACCACATCGTCGCAATTACTTTTTATGTTTTTTTCTTGGTAAGTAATTAGAAAAAATACACTAAGTACGAACCAGAAAAGAAAATAAGTGTATTAATTTTATTGTTCGCAGGAACATTATAGAATCTCCTCGGTGGTCGTGGCTTTCGGGTAAAATAGATGATTGTATTGTCCATCTTCGGCGGATTGCTGCTACCAATAAGACTACGTTAAGTCCTGAAATTGAGAACGAAATACGAAGAACACCACCAATTGGGAAAATTCACTCGCTAGGCGTGTTTGCTCTGTTCACTCATTGGAACCTGGCTACGAATACCGTTTTACAATTAGTTATATCGTAAGTTCTGATTTGAACAAACATTGTATTCGTATCGTATCATAATGTTTTTTTTTTAATCTAAGCTAATGATATAAATTCTTCGCAGATTGATTGTAACCTTAACGTATACAATTCTTCTTTTCACTCCCGGTGAGAAGTCCGACGGCAATCCGTTTTTGGAAGCCTCTTGGCAAGGTTTTGCAGAATTTCCAGGATACTTTCTAGGCGCCTTGCTGGCAGAGCGTGTTGGGCGCCGTTACACGGGTGCTATTTCCTTTAGCATTTCGGCTCTCATGTGGATCATAGTCGCAATTCGCGAAAATTGTGGGTTTGGAATATATAATACATTGAATAAATAAATATTTACTTTGCAAATGTATTTGATTATATTCAAAGTGCTATTTATTCTTGTTTGTTATGTGATTTTATTATTTTGTATTGTTATTTGTTACTTATGTTATGTTGTTTTAGATTCAAATGGATGGATCCAAAGTCATTGGATCGGAACTTCATTATTTTTTACAAACCGGTTATTTACTACATGTACATATTACACTATTAGTATGTTTAATATGGAATTGTATCCAACGTGTCTGAGGCAATCTGGGATTTCATTGGGAAACGTTATATCTAGTGGAGGTGCAGCTATTGCGCCGTACGTTTTATACTTGGTAAGTCACATTGAAAACAAAATTAATGAATGCAACTAAACTTATGTGTGGGTATGTTATGTGTGTATCGAGGCTGATTGATCCTACTACGGTTCTAGTTGTTTAAATAAATCTCCTTGGAACTAAATGCTATTGCTTAATTGGTATCAAAGTCTTAAAAATACATAGGGATTAGGGAGGTACAAAGTCACAAAGAGGAGTATTTTACAAGAAAAATCAATAGTACTTTGTGTCACAATCACAAGGGAATAAAATGACATATTTACGGCTAAGGCGTACATTGAATCCTGAACGAAGCGGAGGTTTCTATAATTGAATCCTCAGTGTAGTGAGGGATTCAAGTGTTAACGCCCAAAGTGGAAATAATTTTGCTACCATATGTGACTACTGTTTTTCACATCGTGTATGAGGAAAATAATTAAGTCTGTTTCAAAATATTATTTACCTAAACTAAATAAGTGTATGCAAAAAAGAAAAACATGTCCTAGAACAGAAAAGTGCTACTTTGATCCCTTTTAGCAGGAAAGAAAAGTGCCACTTTGATCCCTCCTAGCAGGCAAGCAAAAACCCTTTTCCGAATAGGTGATGTGAAATAGTAGTTTGTGTTACAAGGGATCAAAATGATATATTTCCGTCAAGGGCGTACATTATTTTTTTAGCTTAAATAATCTGTTTAAGCATCAGATTGTGTCAACACTAAGATTTTTTTATTTTCCTCATAGTTGATGTGAAAAGCAGTATGTATCACACGGTATCAAAATTATTTCGTCTTGGGCGTTAACACTTGAATCCCTCATTACGCTCAGGATTCTACTTTAGAATCCATCGCTTCATTTAGGATTCAATGTACGCCCTTGACGGAAACGGAAATATATCATTTTGATCCCTTCCCTTGTAACACAAACTATTATAGCACATGCTATTAGTAAGGGCCCGCATACGAAGAAAAAATATTTAGGATTAAACCCATACCATTTGATTTGAATTTTTTTGGATAAAGTAATATTATTTTTATTTATTACTCTAATTACTTTTATAGAAATTCTTACGTTTACAGGGACGTCACGTAGATTCAAGGTGGCCGGGATTACTCTTAGCTGGAGTCTCTTTAGTTGGAGTTACTAGTTGTCTACTGCTTCCAGAAACTTTAAACGCAAAACTTCCAGAAACTATTGAAGACGCGCAAAATTTTGGAAAAAAATACTCTCTGTTATCAAAACTGTCGTTGAGAAAGCAAGAAGACACTACTGTTGAATAAATCTATACGTACTTATAATATTTTTGTGTTTGTTTTTTTATTTAATTAATTACAACATTATGTACATTGTACACTTGGAGGATACAACTAAACGGAGTAGCCATTAACAGGCTTTCCCCTCTGTCGAAAATAGGCGGCCAACGGACATACACAATGTATGGACTGACGTTTATCTGACATGGCTATTTTTACGTTACGCATACATTTGACGTTCCCCTCCCCCGCAAAAATCGGCAGACTGTTTTGTACAGAAAATTACAGACATGGCGTCTCCGTTTGATTATATCCTCCAAGATTGTACATTTTATAACTATAAACAAACTACAAAAAGTAATCTCAAAAAATATTTTCTGATTGTGTTGCCAGTTTAAATAATTAGGAAAATTTCCGGGTAAATTATGCTTTACTCAAGGTCATCAAGGACATAAAGAGTATACAAGTTATAGTTCTAAAGATGTATTTTTAATTTTCGGCATCCTTCTATTCTATTAAATATCTCGTTAGGTTATTGAAAATAAATACTCGGCGAAGTGTATCTTAATAAAATATCATCTTTTTTAACATTAGCTACCTTTATAAATTCGTTCATAAACAAAAAGAGTGATTGAAATAATAATAGACAAGATAAACCACTTTAATGTCAAAGTGCATGCAATGCATACATTTTATATGCATTTTATGTATTACCTATAAATTTATGAAATATTTATTTAAAATAACTCTTTAAATCGCGCTTGATATTGTTATACTGAGACCTAACTAGCCTTTTTATCGTATTACAGTTAAAATATTGTGAGTTCTTTTATGATCGCGTAGACTACTTCATCAAGTACTTAGGAGTTCAGGACAACTCCTAAAATTGCTCGGCATTTTGTGATCTGGAGATTTGAAATCGTTTCGCTTTGTCTCCGCTGGATACTGACCCGACGGCAAATATGTCGGGTGACCACAAAACCTTGATAAAAGGGAGCCCATCCCAATACGTGAAACTAAATGTGGGCGGGACGTTATTTTATACCACCATCGGAACCCTGACGAAGAGTGATAACATGCTCAGAACTATGTTTAGTGGCAGGATGGAAGTGCTTACTGACTCGGAGGGTAAGTAACATTTTTGTATTAGCAAAAAAATCTATTCCAAAAATCCAAAAAACTTACAGTAACTATTTTATAGATAAGGCTTTAAATGGCCTACATTAGTCATAGTAAAGATGCCTACTTATAAGTGAGTATCGCCTATTTATGTTATGTCGTTACAAAAAATGGACTGTGATGTTAGCTCTACTTTTTGATGTCAGGTTATCTGCTTATTTGGAAAATTAAGAGTCCAATTTTCACCCATATACACCTAGTAATACTGTTCAGCATTGCTTTTTGTATGCATTGTAAGATTAAAGCAGAAAAGCGTATAATTTGCTAAAATTAAATTTTCTCTTTCACATACACATGTGGTTCACATACAAATTATCATTCTCTGCCAACAACCCGCTAGATGGGTTCTCTGTTTGTATGCTGAACTAGCATTTTAGCACCACAGCCTTAATCTAATACCTTTAAACGAGCAATTCTTGTTTATTTATTTATTTATATATATATATATATATTTCGGGGATCTCGGAAACGGCTCTAAAGATTTCCATGAAATTTATTATATGGGGGTATTTGGGGGCGAAAAATCGATCTAGCTAGGTCTTATCTATGGGAAAACGCGCATTTTCGAGTTTTTATATGTTTTCCGAGCGAAGCTCGGTCACCCAGATATTGATTATTATACAAGATAATATACATGGTGAAAAGTGCCTATGGACAGAGAACCCGCCTAGCGGGTGGCTGGCAGTCAATGTGTTAATAGACCTCACCAAGCAAAGCCACTTTCAGAATGCATTATTGGTTTTTAAAAGTAACAACTTGACCAAAATGTAACTTGCAAAATGCTTACAAAAAGTGATTTCTAAAGTCATATTTCGGTACACGGCGGGAAGAAGTTGATAACTCGAGATATTTTATTGAAGAAATTTGAACTTAAAATTAAATTGCACAAGGTTCATATTTCTTCCATTTTTTCCCGCAAGTTATCAACTTCTTCCCGCCGTGTGCGGATTTATTGAATTCTGAAAACATAAAACAATTTCAGTGCCTGAACAAACTTACCTATTAATTTTAGTTCTTGTTGGAATAAATATCCAATATGAATCAAAATTAACTTTCAACACTTTATTTTGTAGGCTGGATATTGATTGACCGCTGCGGGAAGCATTTCGGTACAATACTGAATTACCTGCGCGACGGCACGGTGGCACTGCCGGACAGCTACCGCGAGATCATGGAGCTGCTGGCCGAAGCCAAGTACTTCCTCATTGAAGAGCTGACAGAGTCCTGCCAGCAGGCATTGCAGAAGAAAGAGAGGGAGGCTGAACCTATATGCAGAGTGCCCCTCATCACATCTCACAAGGAGGAGCAGCTGCTTATCATGTCTACTTCTAAGGTAGGTAGAAACTCTCACATGAAGCCACCGCCAAAGAGCGCGTTATGGGGCCCATTTCTCGAACGATATTAGTCTAATATTATTAGTCCACGAACTGTCAAATCGTATGGGTTGCCATGACAACACACTAATAATATTAGACTAATGTCGTTTGAGAAATGGGCCCATGGAATCAAAGTTACACTCTCATTTGAAAACAAATGCTTTTTAAATTAAATTACATGAAACTTTACGTAACATTTTTATATCTGGCTGGTGATTCTGGTGTCTGGTACTAATATTCATTGCTAAGTCTCTGTTATTTCCGTTTCTGATTCTGACTAGGTACATAAGTGACCTAATTTAAATTACTCATACCGTTACTCACTAAATGTCTATGCAACTGATAAGAAGAAATTTGGAGCCAAACTGAGAATCAATTCTAACCCCATAATCAATCAGGCTTATGACTCACAACTCTTTAAAAGTAATAATTTTTTTTAACCCTTTCAACGCCACGCCCATCGTGCACCTTGTCGGAATGTACGAAGGTTGAAATTGGTCTGTAGCCGTGCACGGGCACATTCTTCAGAGCTGATTTGCGCGGGTATTTCTTCGCGGCGCTCATTCTGTGTGAATATGAAAATGTAAAAGCTAATATTTCCTCTTGTTCTTCCAGCCTGTTGTGAAGCTACTAATAAATCGTCATAACAACAAGTACTCCTACACAAATACGTCTGACGATAATCTGCTGAAGAACATTGAACTGTTCGACAAACTCTCACTACGCTTTAGTGGAAGAGTGCTCTTCATCAAAGATGTCATCGGCTCTAACGAAATATGTTGCTGGTCATTCTTCGGACACGGCAAGAAATGTGCTGAAGTGTGCTGCACATCCATTGTCTATGCAACTGATAAGAAGCACACAAAAGTGGAGTTCCCGGAGGCTAGGATTTATGAGGAATCACTTGGCATTTTGTTGTATGAGAGCCGGAATGGGCCGGATCAGGACTTGATACAAGCGACGTCGTCGCGGGGAGCGGTCGGCGGCCTGTCGTGCACCAGCGACGAGGAGGAAGAGCGCTCCGGGCTCGCGCGACTCAGATCAAATAAGCAGAATAATCAATCTTAGCGGTTACAGTCTGGCTTGGCGCGCCTTCGTAGCTCTAAACGGACGAACGTCTGATACCAAGCCGGGTTCTTCTTGCCCTTTTGCTGGCTGCCGTGCTTTGGTCTTTAGGATGTTGTAAGCTGCGCCCGTCTTACGGGCCCTTTCTACACCTTGTGAGCTCTCTTTGAGATGTGAATGCAATGAGGAATGAAAGCAAAAGAGGCAATTATATTCCAAATAAACTGGCAATTATTTGATGGACAACTTTCTGTGTCTACATGTCTTTGTGTTTAGTGAATATAATGTATGAAGAAATAGTATGTGTTATGAAAATATAGTGCAAAAAGTGACATAGACTATTATAATTATTGTAAAGTCCAAGTGTATAGTGTAATGAAATGTCCAGTATACGATTTTAAATAATTATAGTATGAACTGTATGTACCTTTTGTTGGATGCTTTAGTGTGCATGTTTGTTGTAATGTAATGAAATATTCTCCATTTCACTGTAGGTGTTTTAAAGATGTATGTCTAGGTGTGATACCTTGTTTGATTACAGTGACCCAGCAAAAAGGATGGGTGTACCGCTGTAAACGACATTCAACAGTAGTTAACGGTCTGGCGTTTCTGGCTTTGGGAGACGCTAGTGTGCCGTCTCTAATAGTTGTCATCAAATCTACAGTCAACTTCAGATACATTTGACCATACTTGTACAGAAGCATGAAATATGTTGTACAAGCAAAGTTATACCTATCACAACAGTATTGCCAAGCGGCAATAGAAGCTATTGCTTCTTTAAATTATATGTTAAGCTTAAATGTCATTTACACAGCTCAAATGTATTGCCAAATGGATGTTTAGAAAATAAGGTCCCATCCCTGAATTTACTAAGCAACAGCTCACACCTGCACCCAAATGTATGAGCCTCGTCTCCATATCGCGTGGCAAACCATCGAACATTCCGCGCGAGCCAATGTTCGATAGCTTGCCGCGCGATATGGAGACGGGGCTTAAGACGGTTTATGCACTCAAGATAAATAAAAACTGGTAGTTTCGTATATAAATTCAGTGCAAAATGAAACTTTTTTTTAACTTGTCAGCTCCAAACTTGCCAGCCAATATAGGTAATTGACATGATCAGAGCCCGGAATTCTCGTAGCATTTTTGAGCTGTCATAGGGACTTCTCGTTTATCGACTTCCGATTATACATATGTATATCGATAAATACAGAATACAATATGTAAAATATGATTACGAGTAGAAGTAAATAACATGCAGTCTTATCGCGAATGAGCGATCTCTTCGAGATATATACATTGTATATCGCCGCTATACTTACTCAACCTCGTATCTGCAACACTCATTTGATGACAAAAACACCCGTATTCCGAATGAAAGAAAAGCGACATTTCCATCAAATGATTGTTGCAGATATGAGGCTAAGGCCCACTTGCACCATTCCACTAACCCAGGGTTAACCGGTTAAACCTGGAGTTACCATGGTTACCAGTACAATTTGACACTGGGCTAACGGTTTAACCGTTTAACCCCGGGTTAGTGGGATGGTGCAAGTGGGCATAAGTATAGCGGCGATATGTATTTCCTAGAATTTGGTATCCAAAGGTTATCTCGAAGAGATAGCTCATTCGCGATAAGACTGCATGTTGTTTACTTCTACTCGTAATCATATTTTACATATTGTATTCTGTATTTATCGATATACGTATGTATAATCGGAAGTCGATAAACGAGAAGTCCCTATAACAGCTCAAAAATTCTACGAGAATTCCGGGCTCTGGACATTCGATTCTATTCACAAAAGTGTGACAGTGCCAGAGTGATTACTGATTAGTTGTAATATAATATTTGACAATGTTATAACACCCTAAGGCACAATGTTATGGAATAAATACCAACATTACATAGTCTAGTCGATTTTTGTTTCACGTTCTCTGTTTGTGTGCATTCTGGGATGCATGTGTCTCTAAAATTATAGATTGGGTGTTCGGGCGTAGATGCATGGTAGGGGCGCGCACTTTAAAACTGGTTTATCCCTACCTTATGGATGTTTCATAGAAACTGTAGAATCCCTCACGAAATGGCCAATTTGGTTTTCAGCCCAATGGTGTGAAATATTAATCTAAAAATGAGTTCTCTTACTCGGATCTAAAATTAGAATTTTAAAGTGGGTTACACAATAAATGCATTCTACGAATTGGACTTTTCAGTCGAAATTCTTGGTCGGTTGTCAACAAGGACATTATCTACTTGAGCCTGTATGCCTATTAATGTTAACCAAATAGTTGTGAATAGTAGAAGAGGTATAAAATCTAGGAAAATGTGCCTCTAATTTGTGACTGGACGGCCCCTTGCTATGCGGTAGTTTGGTTGAGAGTTCTAATACTACTGCCGCCATCTAGTTCAGCTGTAAAACTCAGGGCCAATTTTTTCGTAGACCTCTTCTACAGTCAATAACTTTCTGGGCTTACTCGAAAAAGTGGTAACTTTTTAGGCTAAAAGGGTCAGATTCTATAAAAATAATGTAAGCTTTTATTTTGTAACTGTCCACACTTGTATAATCTATTGTAATTCCATTGGTGTTCGTAAATTGAAGTATTGTATTGTATAAAACCCATTCTATTTAAAAACCTATTTAATTTTTATGAAGTAATTATATGCTCACTATTTAGATGTGTTGCAGTTTTTTATTTGTTCCTACTATTCCTAGGTTGTATGTTCTTGTCCTCGTATAAGCCATGAATTTGGGGACAATCTTATACAGATCGACCTAGCCCCAAATTAAGCAGAGCTGCAAAGCTTGTACCGGAGAATAGAATGTGTCCAAATTCTCTTTGCTTGTACTATGGTATTAGGCAACGATATACATCATAATACATACATAACATCCACAACTCAAAATATTCATGATTCCCATACTAGGATTCAACATCTGCTGCTTTAGGTACCCGTGCGCTTCAAGTTGGCCGTCAGCGACCATTACATAATAAGTAATAAAAGGACTTAGTTGTAAAGATGTGGTACCAGAGTGCACAGATGCGGGGAAGTGGCCCGGGAGGTAACGGCACATCGTACATCACTTCTACATTTCTGAAAGTTGGAAACAGGTGATGTAAGAGGCAGGATTTTCTATCTAAAATTATTGGGGACAAGAAAAAATTCAAGTGAAACAGGTAATTGTTTTAAACAGCTGTAATGGTAAGATTTCTTTTGTAACATTCCAAACTGCATAATGGAACTCCAGTTTTAGAACAATTATATTTCTTGATGTTCTCACAACCCTCGGCTCCACACCTGACAGGTTTAGGTGGTTCCCTCGGAGGCATAGCTTCAAGTGGAAAAGGTAAACCAGGCGGCAAAGACAATGATATTTCTGTTGCATTATTTTTATACATTATCATGGGTTCTTTACTCTTAGCGGGCTTGCCTTTTTGTGAATTTTTCAGGTTTTTGGAGTCCTGCTTTTTAAGTAGGCGATCCATTGTTTTCTTTTTATCCTTTTCACGTTTTTCATCAGCTAGTTGCTTGCGTTTTTGGGATTTGATGGCTGCCTTTTGTATGGCCTCTGCGGTCATGACCTTCTCTTTGTATCCGGAGGGCAGTGCAAGCAGCACTTCACCTCCTGGACTGGTGTCTTTATCTGTGCCCCTTTCATACATAGCCCTCTGTCTGGCAGTCATCATTTTTGGGTCTTTAGGTTTGATTTTCTTCAGTTCTTCATCAACCTGTGTAGCAAAAACATTGCAACTTTTAAATACCTACTTGAAAGTCCTATGGCTAATCTTTACTTTATGGACCGTCGATTTGGAGGGAGTGTTGGGTATGGGGGGGTAGAGGGTGCAAAGGGCTACCCCCCAGTCCAACCCCCATGGCGCGGAACCCCATGGTTATGGAGATATCCATGGTTAAAGTTTGTATGAAATTACTATGAAATAAAGGAGTAATGTCATAGCAGACGTCGAAAGGTGCCGTTTTGTGTAAATTTATATTACCTTTTATACCACACCACCATCCTCAAGGTCACCAAAATCTCAAGGTCACGCAATTTATAATCACTAAAATCTCAAGGTCACCAAAATTTTTAGTCTCCAGAATCTCAACGTCACCAGAATCTCAAGGTCACCAAAATCTTTGGTCACCAGAATCTCAAGGTCACTTAAAACCGAATCAGAGCACCCCACTATCCACGTGGGCTTGTCTGTCCTACCCCTAGAGAGCAATTCCAAAAACGGAGGCGCGGAGGGAGGGCAGCCCTCGCCCGCCGTGACGGAGCGCGGGAACGAGCGAGGCGAGCGGCTGAGGCTGGTCGCCGAAGGCGACCAGTAAGCCGAAGCTGCAGAGCCGAGTGTAGTGAGCGTGCTTTGTCACGCGAGGGCGGAAGGGCTGCTCTTCCGCAGCGCCGGAGCTACCCAGATCCAACAGCTTCACCGCTGAGGTCGAAGGCTCGCGGAGTAGCCCCGAGGTCAGCGAGCGACCGAGACCAAATAGCGAGCTATGGTCTCGTCAGCTCGCGACCTCAGGGGTGACGAAGCGGGCCTTCGGGCGAAGCGCGCCCCCCCTCACCCCTCACCCCCTCCCCCTTGAAATTATGCTGTATTCCCTTATTTCATAGTAATTCCATACAAACTTTAACCATGGATATCTCCATAACCATGGGGTTCCGCGCCATGGGGTTTGGACTGGGGGGTAGCCCTCTCCCCCCCCTCCCCCCTCCCCCCCTCCGCACCCCAAAAATCGACGGTCCATAAAGTAAAGATTAACCACAGCCAGCAAAAAACTTAAATAAAAATTGTATTTGTCTACAATAAGCATAAATGTCTACATTTGTATGTATGTTGCAATTCATTATAAAGATTTTTACCTCCTCTAGTTTTCCAGATTTAATAGCATCTAGCCATCGTTCTTCCTCACTCGATGTCCCGCTATCCCTTCCTTTTTTTTTCTTTTTAGCAACCACTTTAGGTGGTGTACTTGACGATGAGCCTGGCATGGATTTCCTGGAGTCGGAAGATGACTTCATGGTTTGTGCTTTCAGCAGATCTGCAGCGGACGTTCCCGGAAGGTCTCTGCCGCCCTTCATTTTAGACTTAAAAGACTTGTCCATAACATCTTCGTAAGATACGTCAATTGATGTATCACTGTCGTAATCATTTTCTAGTCTTCGTTTCTTGTGTTTCTTATGCTTGTGCTTTTTATGCTTTTTCAGGGGCGGTGTATCTGAAAATATCGCCTTATTTACATCCTTAACTTAAAGGGCTTTCAAACTTGTAACATGACAAATAGAGAAAACAATTGCTTTACCTATAACGATTTCATCTTCAGTAGTACTTTGTTCGCGTAATCTTCGTACCATGATTAAGTTATTTTACTGCTATGGCTATATAGCGACGCGAATAGAGCTAAAATAAATACACAGAAAATAATATTGCATCACGATTAATATATTATAAATTAAAAGACAAGCACTGTCAACATACTGTCAATTTTCAAATTCAAATGTCAGTTCATTTTTCTGTCAGGTATGTTCGAGTTAGTGTTTTAACTATGAATACACAATAATGTTGTTCTTATAATATAGCCGGTCAAACAAGTTTGTCAGTAGAAAAAAGCCGATTTTCTATAGGACGATAACCCTTCGCGCCTACTGACGGAAATTGCTTGACAGAGTATATCTCACTAACTCCTAAAAGCCACAGCAGACGGGCGGACCGCAGCTTTGGTCCGGTCTGTAGCCTGTTTGATCGCATGGAAGGTAGTCCGCCGTACGTCCGTTAAGGATGCAGTTATAAGTTAGAGCGAGAAAGAGATATTCTGATCGGACCAGGATTACGGTCCCGTCTTTTACAACTTTAACATATAAATATTTGTCCCCCTCGTCGACTCTTTTTATTAAAAGTAACCCTACTTTACTACTCTTTAGAAATAGATACCGACATCTGCTTCTCTATCGCACAAATGAACGTGGAAGCGCGATATACCGAATTCTTCAACAAATTGTAATACATATATAGCTGGTCAAGCGAATCTTGTCAGTAAAAAGAGGCGCGAAATTAAAATGTTCTAGGGGACATGTAATTTGCTTGACCATCTATAGATGGATTATATTACTTTTATCATTAAATCACTCATAAGTTTTATTTTTTAAGCTTTAATGCACGGACTTAGCCCATTGCACGCCTGGATAAGAATGTTCGATTTTTTATTACATTTAGGCTATAAAAATCACCCTGCTGTTCAAAAGTGGAGAGTAGCTAAAAAATCGCCACAAGCTCGTTTTGTGGAAGAAAGAAAAAAACAAATCCAAAATGATATCAGACAGAAAATGGGTTTGTTGGTTGACGTAGTTCGGCCCAACTCAGGAACAACTAATGATGGTAATACTGCCCGTACTGCTTTATCAGAATCAAATCGAAAGACCTTTGCCAATATTTTAGGACTCGAAGAATGGCTTCTTGACGACCTACATACTATTCTAGTGGCATTGTCATGTGGTTTGGAAATAGATTCTATGAAATTTCAGGTATTTTGTAACAATTTGGCTAGCAAATACGTCAAAAAATATGGCTGGTACAATCTACAATATGACCGTCACGGTTCATAAAATACTAATACATGGTGCGAAAATCATAGAATCTATTTCCATACCAATTGGAATGCTCTCAGAACAAGCCGGTGAATCAAGGAACAAATTTTGACGTTATGATCGAGAGCACCATACACGCAAATTAGACCGCAAAACCACTGTCCTTGACTTGTTTCACCGAGCTTTAGAGTCATCTGACCCTCTTTTGTCGACTATGTCTGTTGGCGATAGACAAAGAAAACGAAAACATTCTGCCATTCCAGAAAAAGTTCTGCAACTTTTAAGACCCACCATGGATAACGTACGTATCCATGACGACTCGTCACCGCAAATTGAGGATACTTGTAGTGAATTTGAACGGGACACTGACGATAACGAAGATAACAACATCGTATTATCATCTGAAGAGTTGTATTGTGATGATTGGTCATTAAGCTAAATTTCAGCTAAATCAGTTCAGCCGTTCTTGTGTGATCGAGCAACAAACATCAAAACATACAAGCTTTCACATTTATAATCTTAATAGGATTTATTTTTGTAGTTAGTTTTGGACAACCCTATTTCCATAGAAATTTCTAAAATACTTAGAAACGCTATATCTCTCTACCCCTTCCATTGTCGTGTGTAATTTTTTAGGACACAATAAACAACAATATTGTTCATATTTATAATGAAGAATAAAATGCGACCAACACAAGGTTAAATTAAAAATCAATAATAAGTGAAAATAAGAAAATCTTAAATAATTCTCATAATACTACAGTTACATTTCCTATTTTTTTTATACGAATAGATAATGCATTGTTACGTTACATAAGGTACTAACAATAATAGAAACAATTATATTTTAGGAGAAAAAAAACTTATTATTTTACCTTAAGGTCGTTGACCTTTCACAAAAAAAAATATTACTACAAAAGTATACAGAAATTTACTGTAGGATTTTTTATCAGTTGTTGGCCATATCAAGCTCTTTCGAATAAACATATAAACCCCACTTGGCCGCATCCGGGCCAAAATTACACACTGTGGATAGTATTAGGTTGGTACCTATATGGTAAATGTTTTTTTTTTTTCAATCTGATTTTTATTGAGGCTTTGGACACTCTGATACCAAGCTCTGATAAGTGAACATGCATGTTAAACAGTTTTTTTATCGATGGAAGTGCATGTTTCTTAAATAATGCTTACCGCCATTACCTGTCCAGTTCACTGGGCAGGATTATAAAAGGTCCACCGAAACGCGCCGACTGGGCACCTAATTGAATGGAAATCTCCGTCGAGTACCCTTACGGCCATCTGTTCGCTAAATACTCCGTCTGAACTGTCAACACGGTGTAGTATAACTTGAACCCATGATTCGTAACAACTACGCGCTTAGGGGGGTCAGACTTTACTGGATCTAATATAAAGAAGTGATCTATGTGCGTTGTGAATATCCTAAGCGACAGGATATACGAGGGGTGTTCAAAATATTCTCGGTATGAGAATGAAAACAAACAAGTACGAAAAGTTTGATATTTTTATTTTTCAATATACTCCCCCCCTATGTTCATACACTTAAAAGATCGATCAATTATTTTTTTAATCCTGCATAAAAATATTTTTTATCTTTGGTGTAAAAATGCTCCTCCACTGCCGCCTTCAATGCTTCATCATCGGAAAATTTATTTCCACGCAGATCCTTTTTAAGATTGGGGAACAAAAAGAAGTCGCTGGGGGCTAAGTCCGGACTATACGGTGGGTGAGTAACAGTTTCAAACCCACATTCAACAATAGCTGCCTTGGCAATATGAGCAGTATGGACGGGGGCGTTGTCATGCAGAAGCATAACACCTTTGGTTAACTTTCCTCGCCTCTTTTCTTTGATTGCATCCTTTAATTGACGTAGAATGTTAGCGTAGTACTGTCCTGTGATATTTACACCTTTTTCTTTATAATCGATCAGTAATACTCCTTCACAATCCCAAAATATCGTGGCCATGACCTTGCCAGCTGAAGGGATGACCTTGAACTTCTTGGGATGAGCTGAACCCTTAATGTGCCACTGCATGGACTCTTGTTTACTCTCTGGGTCATAATGATGAACCCAGGTTTCATCTCCAGTAACTATTCTTTGCAGCACCTCATCAGGATTTTCACCGCACAGGTCAATAAAATCGGAACAACAAGCTACACGCATGTCTTTTTGATGCCGAGTCAGCATTCGCGGAACCCATCTTGCACTTACTTTTGACATATTAAGATGGTCATGGATAATATCATGTACGGTACCAATAGAGAGATTGGTTACTTGTGCTATAGATTTTACCTTCACTCGACCATCTTCCAATATAAGTTTTTCCACTTTATCAATATTTTCTTGTGAAGTAGCTACTACAGGCCGGCCAGGTCTAGGGTCGTCTTCAACACTCTCCCTTCCACGTTTAAACTCGCTTGACCACTTTTGAATGGTAGATAAAGAAGGAGCAGACTCACGGTAAACACAATCCATTTCCTCTTTTATGGTTTTTTAATTTTTACCCTGTTTTGTCAAGAATTTTATCACGCATCGATGTTCTAATTTAGTTAACATTGTCAATTCCCACATGATGTTCATGTTTGTTCAGCAATTGCAGAAAAACAAAAGAACATCTCGGTTTGAATTATACTTTTTTTTAATGTCAATGAATAAACCTTAGCGGCCAGTAACGAAAGAAATTTTAGAAGAGGTTGTAAGATATCAATACCGAGAATATTTTGAACGCCCCTCGTACGTATCGATAAATTCAACTGCAAACTGTTTGTTAGGGTTCCGTACCCAAAGGGTAAAAACGGGACCCTATTACTAAGACTCCGCTGTCCGTCCGTCCGTCCGTCCGTCCATCCGTCCGTCCGTCCGTCCGTCTGTCACCAGGCTGTATCTCACGAACCGTGATAGCTAGACAGTTGAAATTTTCACAGATGATGTATTTCTGTTGCCGCTATAACAACAAATACTAAAAACAGAATAAAATAAAGATTTAAGTGGGGCTCCCATACAACAAACCTGATTTTTGACCGAAGTTAAGCAACGTCGGGCGGGGTCAGTACTTGGATGGGTGACCGTTTTTTTGCTTGTTTTGCTCTATTTTTTGTTGATGGTGCGGAACCCTCCGTGCGCGAGTCCGACTCGCACTTGGCCGGTTTTTTTGCTTGTTTTGCTCTATTTTTTGTTGATGGTGCGGAACCCTCCGTGCGCGAGTCCGACTCGCACTTGGCCGGTTTTTTATCAATATCTACTCGTTTCACACGCTTTAAATTATAGTTCGAGGTAATAATAAAGAATATTCTTGATGGAGCATTTTACTAATGTAATGTAACTAGTGTATATCGGTTGAGCTGTTCGAGTTTGCGTATATAAGTGGCACGAACACGAACTACGAAGATATTTATTCCCAACTCCTTGTTATGATATCTATAGCACCTACAAAAAGAACTTTTTAAAATCCGACTATAAATTGTGTCGTGTTACCTACCCGTGGTAACTACTCCTAAAACCAAAGAGTTGAATTGTTTATCAAACAAAATAAATCATACCCAAAAGTCCATTAAGAACTAAATTGTTATTCTAATTTGCATTAAGTCAACTAGCGATAAGTTTTTTAGCTGACGGTAGCCAGTGGAGGTTGTGACGGCATTTTAATTATATCCTAGAAGAAATTTAGGAAAATAATTGTTCCAAAGAATACTGTAGTGATACTTTGTATAAAACGCGGCATGCTTGTGTCCAGGGGCCTAGCCAAGATGACAATCGGTGTTAGCCACGCCAAATACGCCAATAGAAACTCACATTTTTTTCTCTGAAGAATTTTTTTTCAATACTTAATAACTCGATTTTATCCAGTAAGTGTATATAAGTTGTTCCTACCAATTAATTTTTCGTAATTTAAGTATATATATAGTCGATATTCGATAAACGATACAGTCTTATAGTATTATATCATTTGGTATTTATCAGTCGCTTGTTACGCTATCACGGACTAACCCCAACAAGTCCTGGCTTCCCCTCTGGGTTGGAAGGTCAGATCAGATGGCAGTCGCTTTCGTAAAATCTAGTGTCTATGCCAATTCTTGGGATTAGTTACCAATCGGACCCCAGGCTCCCATTAGCCGTGGTAATAAGCTAGGAAGAAGAGAGAGATGAGTGTTTTACATGATTTATTCAAATAGTAATGAGGCTGTTTCTTCTGAATGGTCACAAAACAAAACTATTCGTGCTAAATATTTGACTTGCTGGAAGTTTGTAGAATAATTTAACAAAGTTCAAAAGTTGAAGTTGAGAATGACTTTTTATTTCCATAAATCAATTATTTATGTCCAATGAATTACGACAAAAAGCTTTTATTATCTTTTCGTGTCCTTTGGTTATGATTTTATGATAATTTTGTCAATAACTCGGAAAGTCTTAATTACGTACCTACCTATGTATTCAGTACGGATATGATGGTCGTTCTTGTCTACGTGACAGCGTGATAAAACGGTGTCCGTCACTTTCTTTCCCACGGTGTTAAACAGTGACAGTTATTTTATCACGTGGATAAAGATGGATAAAGCTATCCATAATAGGCTGGCTGATATCGTTAAAAGTTCTAATTTAAATTTTCCTAATTTGAACTTGCTAAGTACCTGTAACTTAGGTGTGGTTAGAAGTGCTTGTTTTTAATATTTCAATATATGTGGCTTTAAATATTGAGATATCAAAATTTTACTTACACTGGTATTGGCGCTCTTATTGGTGGATGCGCGCTCGTGTTAAGGCCGTGGCATAACAATAAAATATGAAGTATTAGAGATTTTAAAAGTTTGGATCGTCCTCCCGGCCTTGTGTCGCGCTCGGGTGGGACCCGACGGCTCACTCTACCAGAATACGGTTTGTTTACGTAACGAATGAACGTAAATGTTGTTGGTACACATTTTCGCGTTTTGAACGCAGGAAGTAACCTGACCCGTCGTATATTAATCTCTGGGGAGTCACGAGTAGAGTTCGGTGTCGTGTATTAATATGGCCGTATTTAAGTGACACGCACTGTAGATATCTACGTAATTTTTTTCTGCGTTCCACTTTATTTTAAGTGAAGTCAAGTGTACCTAATGGTGACGTTACAAAAAAAAATTGTCACCACTTTTGTAGTGTGTAATAGTTTTAAGTTTTAATCGATAATAACGAGCTCTTCATAAGTAACAACTGTACTCAACTTGTCGTTAAGGCTCCGTTAACGATTTTAGGGCCAAAATGTAAAATTGATAGATTAAGTCGTTGAAATTGTACTCCTTTTGTTACGTAATATCTAAATAACAAGTATTGGTTTCTATTAACACGTCTTCTCATCTTGCCTTTTAATAATCAGGTCCCAAGCGTGCGTCACCGGAAATATATGACGAGAAGGGTCAGTTTTTAAAAATTCATCAAAAAATTATAGTTATAAATTATAAAAAAGCGGCCAAGTGCGAGTCGGACTCGCCCATGAAGGGTTCCGTATTTAGGCGATTTATGACGTATAAAAAAAAACTACTTACTAGATCTCGTTCAAACCAATTTTCGGTGGAAGTTTACATGGTAATGTACATCATATATTTTTTTTAGTTTTATCATTCTCTTATTTTAGAAGTTACAGGGGGGGGGACACACATTTTACCACTTTGGAAGTGTCTCTCGCGCAAACTATTCAGTTTAGAAAAAAATGATATTAGAAACCTCAATATCATTTTTGAAGACCTATCCATAGATACCCCACACGTATGGGTTTGATGAAAAAAAAAATTTGAGTTTCAGTTCGAAGTATGGGGAACCCCAAAAATTTATTGTTTTTTTTCTATTTTTGTGTGAAAATCTTAATGCGGTTTACAGAATACATCTACTTACCAAGTTTCAACAGTATAGTTCTTATAGTTTCGGAGAAAAGTGGCTGTGACATACGGACGGACAGACAGACGGACAGACGGACAGACGGACAGACAGACAGACATGACGAATCTATAAGGGTTCCGTTTTTTGCCATTTGGCTACGGAACCCTAAAAATGATGTATAAGAACAGTTTTAGGAAATGTTGTAGATTGTTTAAGTATCAAAATTACGTTGAAATTAAGTCGATTTTCACGAAAAATGTTCACTTGTTTTGAAGTAATTTCTGGTGAAAATTGATTTCGTCTAACTTTCATTTACTCTTGTTCAATATCATATAACAAAAATGTAGTCTATGAAAGTTGGAGTACAGGATATGTGTAATACAAAATTACCATTTTTAGCAGTCCAAACTTTACGAAATTTACAAATAAGATCGACTAAATCAGTGCTTTACGCGAGTTTACCTAAACGTCCATCAGAAAAAAAAAAATTACTAATTTAGTGAGTCAGTTTTTAAAAAAATGATCTGTACAAATGCAAGATAAGAAGACGTGCTAATAGATACCAGTACTTGTTGTTTCTATTACGTAACAAAAGGTGGACAATTTCATCGACTCAATCTATCAATTTTACCTTTTTGCGACTAAAATCGATACCGGCCTCTTAAAATAGGTATGCAGCTACAAATAAAATATATATGACATTAAAATTTCATTCATATTATTATATCCGCGTTTCTGTAGCTCGTTGGGATACATTGATATGTCGATAAAAAGCTTGGAGATTAAACTGACTTTTGCATTTTGCGGCAGGCATTATATCAGGGGCCTTATTCGACATGCCACTTTTGACGTCGCATGTTGAAGTTCATTTGAATCTGAACAATCATGGGTTGTCGAATAGGTAAAGATCATTATCTGTCAGTGAATCTCATGTAAACAAATCATTTCATCGCTAGACTTGGTTGTCTATTGGTATGGCCGCCATGTTTGGATTTATGACATTTAAAAGGGGATTCTATGGCATAGAGTAAACTGCATTTCTATTTTTTATAGTTTTTTGATTCCTCTACTCGACGCAAGATGGAGTTAACAGTCAAATTTCGATCTTGGCGTTATAAAAATAAACCGCAAGAACATGACATGCAGTGGCGTTGGTGTAGATCTATCATGAAAACGAATATATGACAATTGTCCAGAATTAAAAAAAACTTGACAATAAACATACAGCAATACATATACCACTAAATGTCAAAAAGAAAACAGATTGAGTATAATTACTAGGTAACAAATTATATATAAAGTTTAAATTTTAAACCAATCGTCGTGGGTCCTAACCCCGGCTCTTAGCAATGAACTTCTTGTAACTTGTGTGAAAAATATCATTTGATATTACACCAATTACTTTATGGTGAAGTAAAATATCATGAGTCATGAGGAAGACGGAGTAGCCAGTAGCCACAATAAGCTATATTTTTGTCCTCTGGGTTAGATGGCAGTGAAATAGGGAGAGATAGTGAAGAATGCGGCAAAATAAGCATTTATTGTGTTGTTAGTAGTTAGTAGACTAGTTTTTTTTTCTAAAAATGAAAATTGACGCAACAGCAAGCTCATAGCCCCCTATGAGCCAGTCTATTAGGTGCAGGCTTAAGGGCTAATCCCGGGGGAAGCGGAGCGTCGGCGACTAGCTGGTGCATCTGCTTATTAACCTCTTCTCACTTTTACCTCAGGTCCTTTGATTAATAAATTAAGGTAAAATTCGTAAGAACTAGTGCCTGTGTCATATTCTAAATTGGACGCTATGCCTAATTAGTTGTTATAAATTAAATAAAATAATTATTTATTTAATTAAATTTATAACAACGCAACGTGGGGTTATTCATGATGAATTTTAATGGTTTATATAAGACAGCGGTCGTATATTGCCTTAGAAATTTGGATTTTGTCAGTTTGAATGAACAGCAAACTGGAGATATTGAGATTAATTTTAAACTTATTATTTTAGGTGTTCGTAAGAAATAAGGTATTGACAGACATTGACGGAAAATCGCGAAAACCCGGCCAGGTGCGTCGGACCACGCAAAACGGAGGAGGATTCCATACTTACTTCTTCTACCATGTATCCATATGCCAAAATAGCAACAAAAAAGCCGAACAAAAATACCGTTTCTTCGCAGCACTAGATTTCAGTCCTTTTTTTAGAAAAGTAATATGTACATAATATATATATGTAAGTAATTTTGTTATGTGAAACTTATATGTTGTGTTACGAGACTTACGAGTAGGTAACTTTAAACTTTAACAGCCTAACAGATCCCAATAAGGCCTAGTTTACCCTCTGGGTTGGAAGGTCAGATGGCAGTTGCTTTCGGAAAAACTAGTGCCTACGTCAATCCTTGGGATTAATTGTCAAGAGAACAATAGGTTCTCATGATCCGTGGCAAAATCGAGATAACGCGAGGAAGAATAACTTTGTCACAAGAATATTTGGCCAAATATAAATCCTTATTTTAATACTCTCGTGTATTTGACCTACCTACACGTATTGAGTCGTATTTTGCCACCTAGTAGCCTCGAATTGGTTGTTATATGTGGCTTTCCATAAATTAAGGGTCCTTATGCTTCAATAAGGACGTTTTCATGGGGTCCCGTTGTTTCCCATAAAGTTTTAAGTCATAATGTATTGTTTGTCATATTATCATTACTCATAAAACTGAAACCGTTAACATTTCAAGATTTTAGTTAGGTTATCCTATAGATAGGTTAGGTTAGGTTAGATTTGTTTTATGGCAATCCTGAAAAGTGACGCGTTTCTGAACTAAATTAATTATGACTAACGAAAATTCGAGCAAACAATACATTATGGCTTAAAACTATTTGGGAAACAATAGAGACCCCGTTTTCATCTGAAGTTGCAATAGAAATTGAAAAAGCCACATTTTTTCAAGCTTTTACTTAGTTTTATCTGTCCCGTTGGTTGTCTGTCTGTTCCAATGTGGTTCCAATCAAATCATGCAAATTAAATCCCAACAAAAACATAAATGTGAAATGAGAGCCAAGTTCAATATTGAGAATACGTGTCGTTGTTGACTCGCCGACAAAAGAATTGAGATCTATATGGGTGCCAAGTTCTGTGCTGTGTAGAAAATCCTGAAATTATAAAGGATTTGTCTTGGCTAGTTTTTAACAACAAACCAAGTTTTTGAAAAACTAACAGAAAAATATATATTACCTATATGCCTATACGTAAAAACTACCTACCTCTACCTTGATGCCAAATTTCAAGTTTCTAGGTCACCTGGAAGTGGGTTAGGTTTTTGATCTATATGTCAGTCAGTCACAAAAATGCCGGTTTTTAAACGTTAATTTATCAATAACTGTTTGAGCTATGTTTATGAAATAGTGTATTTTGAACAAGCTAAGGGACTTGAATACATGTGCCAAATTTCATGTGTGTAGGTTAAGTAGGTTTCAAGTTGTGAAGGGGTCAAAAGTAGCTCGAAATGGTTGGTGTAATATTACACACGGTTGCTGCGTCGCCAGTTCCTTTTTCTTTGAACTTGGCTGGACACGCTCCCGCGTGTCTAGATTTGACCCACTTCTCGGGTGTTCAATGAAGCTGAAAATTTACATAAGTACATAATATGTAATATGGGTGACAATACAATATTTTTATGGTTACCATCGAGTTGATCTGATGGTGATGATACAGACAGTGGTCTTTTAAGTCTTTTTAACTTTGTGATAAAACAACGCAACTTAAATTATATTTGAAAATATTTAAAGAAAAATACAGTCAGAAATTAGAAATATTGTTATCTAACCTCTCTATCACTCTTGCATATTCGAGCGATAAAGAGGCAAATAGCTGAGTTTCGATTTTCGCACTTCCCGATAGGCCCCTTTGTAAACAAACCGCCTTGATGTGTCTATGTCAAATTATTAATTGTCTGTGAAAACTTGTTAAAAAAAGTTTAAAGCAAAGGCGTAGGCAAAGAGTAGTATAATATGTATATAGCTGGTCAACCAAATCTTGTCAGTAAAAAAAGGCACGAAATTCAAATCTTCCATGGGACGATATCCCTTCGCGCCTACTTTTTTCAAAATTGCCGACTTTTTCTACTGTCAAGATCTGGTTGACCAAGTATACCTATATAGCGCTGGCGGTACACCGAGAATTTCAGTAAAATGCTGCAAATGATGTTAAAGGTATGAAAATCGGTACGATTGAGCTTTAGAACATTTGAAACAATTTGACCCGAAGCACCAACAAATAAAAAAAAAACGAGAGGAGTTGTGACGTCATCTTTTTTTGTAAGGAATAAAAAAATATTGTTTAAAAACCTATCGTGTTTGGTATTAAACGAAAGGGCTTTCTGAGCCGATTCCAAACATATATCACATCATTACAGTTCAGTATTTTTTTTTAATTATAATATAAATAATTTTCAAAACATACCAATTAAGTTTGGGATTCTCCAGATACAATACGGTAAAATTTTTTTTGTAAAATATACCTTTAATCTTATACCTAATCTCCTCATATCTAACCCTAATAAAGCAATTTTGAAATTATATACATTTAGGTTTTTTTTTATTTTTCAATTTTACATAGTGTGATCTATGAATCTCTCAATTAAATATTTAAAAAGAAAGCATAAAATTAATATATAACGGTTTTTTTCAGAAAGTCGCTTATATCTCGGAATCTATAAGTCGTACCATGCCCTCCCATTCCGAAGGCCGTATAATTCTTTTTAAATCGATATCATAGATGGCGCTATATGTCACAATCGGCGATAACGAAATTTTTATCTTACAGATTAAGATGTATTAAGAGACATTTAAAGTGTCATAAATTAAAAACATTATAAATGAAATACAAACATTAATAACAACACGAATTCAATGCATTCATTTTCAAAATTTGAAATCACAATTATATCGCGACTGACTACGTTATGAACAACAGCGCAGGACAGTTATGTGGAGCTGTCGAAGTAATATTGAATATTGTCACTAGATGGAGCCACCACGGTTCTAATATGTGGAGTTTGATTTAGAATAATTACATTTGAGTTAAAGTAGGCCTGACGTTAAAATATAAATTTAAAAAACTCGTAAGCCGATGTTTTTCAAAAGAAATGAATGCTTTGTTTTTAAATACAATGCAAGTTTTTATTTCGCTTGATGTCCAAGTCAAACGCACATTTTACTCCTTTATTGACCGACGCGTTTGCGAAGGTCTCCGTTTTAACTCGGGCCAAATTTCGTTTGAGGAGAACGTTCTCCTCGGTTTAATTCTCAACCGATTCTCATCAAATTTTGTGACCAGATTCTAGGATAAAATAGTTTTTTTTTTCAAAATTGCGGAAACAAATATGTAGTCGTATCAATATTATAAGAGCATTTCTTTTCTTTTTGAGATATATTTACAGTGCTTGGCAAAAATGTAGAAATGTTGTAATGGTATAGGCGGTATTTAGATATGTATGTAGGTTTTTACTCGAAAATAAGTAGCCAAATTTCGTCAAATTGGCTAAGTGCTATCATGGCGCAGTTTGCAAACAGTTGCTTTGATGCATGGAGGTTCCAAGTTCGAACCCCAGTAAAGTGCGCTGCTAACTTTTTGTAAATTTTTACACTTATATTATTGTATTATTATTTGTGCAAAGCACGGGTTAAACGTATTCGTTTCATTTTTCCAATCTTTTATTAAACTTTTTGTTAATTTAGTTTTCCTAAATAATTCTAAACGGCGTACCCATATATTTTTTATTCAGTTTTAAGCTATGCTCGCGAGGTCTACAGTTTATTAATTTCCTTGTTGTAAACGACGATCGGCTTAAACCGCGAAAATCGAAGTTTGCAAACTTCATGAGGTAGAACAAACTAAATTGACAGCGATTTTGATAACACAGACTATGCAAGTGTTCTTTTAATTACATAATCTAATAGAAGTTTGATGTTTAAAATAACACTAATAAAATATGCTTGGTATGACTCATGCAACTATCTCTGTCACTCGAATTACAACTTAATGTTAGTAAAAGAGCCCAAAATTTGCAATATTCGGTGTTCGCGGGTCGCGGGGCCTGCCTAGTCGAATTTTTGTTGACGGACAAACTCCGACAATGACTGCACTCATGACTACGACGGGAAGTATGGGGGTGGTCATGATTTGGTCATGGACTGGCCACGGTGTGACATGCGAGTTACCCTTGAAAAAAATGCTACCTAGGTGTTCGTATTTCCAATGCAAGGTCATGACCGCCATGACTGGTCAAAAGTCGATGTTTCGTTTCTAAACTGAACACAGTGCGCGTTTGCAAACTTGAATTGACAATACGGTGTGTTATATCTATAGGTTTGTATTTATTTTTAATTTAATACGAGTACTTATGTTCTCAATCGCTCCAGCGTCTCAAGGCCGCACAGCGACGTGCACACGCACACTCGGATTAAGTACTAATTGTAAGGTGCGTCTGTGTGCTTACAAAAACTACCATACAACTAGGTACATAGGCGTGAACGGCCACAGTCATTCGTGCCGTCCTCTTCTTCTTTCTAATAGGAGCGACAGGGACAGCATGCACGGTTTGAAACTTCTAACAGTTCTAACCATGTTAATAAAAGAGGGACGGGCAATATATCTCGCCGCGAGATACTGTCGTGCCTATCATGGGCTAGCCCGGCTGTAAATATTTGTTTTTAGTGCAAATATTTCCTTTTTGTATTTTAAAATACTACAAAATAAATCGTGTTACTGCCGTTTGTACGAGAATGTACATTTTTAACATGAAATAAATGTTTAATAAATAAATATTATAGGGACATTCTTACACAAATTGACTAACGATACAAATGTGTAATATACAATTAATACTTAAATACATAGAAAATATCCATTACTCAAGAACAAATATCTGTCTCATTATATAAATAAATTACACTTTATTTTCAATATAAAAAAATCGATCGAGTAGGTAATTCAAGGTCACTTTTTTTGTAACGTTGTGGACCTGCTACTTACGGGTTAAACACCCTGACCATGGAAACCGGCATACCCTTATTATTTTCCCTCCTCTTTTTTATTTCCGAGACTTGGTGCGCGACTGACACTATCAATAGCTGGCGCGCTCGAGTAACATTTTTAATAACTAATCCGTTTTGTATATATGTTTTCTTAGGTACAGTCAGCAGCAGAAGTTGCTAAGCGGGCGAGGCGTTCATAATTACCTTGACGCGCTCTTATTCACTTAACAATAAAGTCGCGTCAAGATTATTTTGAACACCTCGCCCGCTTAGCAACTATTGCTGCTGACTGTACATGATAGGACAAGTACGGCTACCATTAATTGACATTTGACTTTTACGCCACCGACTGCGTGAACTCGATCGCACCAATACATCAATGCGAGTGCGAGCGAGATAGACTGCGATCGACTTCATGCAGTCGCTAGCGTACCTAAACGTCAAATGCCAACTCATGATAGCCGTAGCGAATAAGCTACAAAACTTTTAGTAGCTAAATAAAAAAATGAATAAATCGGAAATACAATTAGTTTATTTATTAATTTAAAAGCATGGCAAAAAAAAACGTTACACACATTTTTTATTGCAATATTACGAAATAGAATGTAAAACACGCAAAGCAACGTACATATATGGGGCATTATCTATGAAAAGGGACCTTATTGTCGATGGCGCTTACGCCGCACAGCGTCGCGCGGCATTGTATTTATATCAGAGCATCGTTAATAACGGCGTAAGCGCCATCGACAATAAGGTCCCTTTTCATAGATAACGTCACATATGCTACTTAGGGCGGTGCGCTTTTTTAGTATGGGATTGGCGGATTGGGTATCTGCATGTACTATGTAATTATGTATGTACTAGTATTTTATGGGGCATTATCTATGAAAAGGGACCTTATTGTCGATGGCGCTTACGACGCACGGCGTGGCGCGGCATTGTATTTATACCGGAAACCGGAGCATCGTTGATAACGATGTAGGCGCCATCGACAATAAGGTCCCTTTTCATGGATAACGTCACATATGATCTGTGATCCTTACAAAATACCTACTCCTTCCTTTCCTATATACATGGTCTTTTTAGGGTTCCGTACCCAAAGGGTAAAAACGGGACCCTATTACTAAGACTCCGCTGTCCGTCCGTCCGTCCGTCCGTCCGTCTGTCACCGTGTCACCAGGCTGTATCTCACGAACCGTGATAGCTAGACAGTTGAAATTTTAACAGATGATGTATTTCTGTTGCCGCTATAACAACTTAACAACAAATACTAAAAATAGAATAAAATAAAGATTTAAGTGGGGCTCCCATACAACAAACGTGATTTTTGACCGAAGTTAAGCAACGTCGGGCGGGGTCAGTACTTGGATGGGTGACCGTTTTTTTGCTTGTTTTGGCTCGACTCGATATTTGTTTATGGTGCGGAACCCTCCGTGCGCGAGTCCGACTCGCACTTGGCCGGTTTTTTATTTCATAATAAATCTAAGAAAATACCGCGTAGTATTATATCTATATCTCTAGGTACTAATATGGGGCATTATCTATGAAAAGGGACCTTATTGTCGATGGCGCTTACGCCGCACGGCGTCGCGTGGCCTTTTATTTATATCTGAACATCGTCAATAATGGCGTAAGCGCCATCGACAATAAGATCCATTTTCATAGATAACGTCACATATAAATTTAGATTTTAATATGCGCATATTTTTTCAAGTTAATACTTTCGATTTTATTTAACGGACGTTAAAAATAGATTGTTTCGTCGGCGCGACCTTGGGCTTTGGGCCTCTCAAGGCCATGTGGACGGCACGCGGCAATGCAACGCTTAGCTCCAAGAATTATTTTATTAAAACAGATCATACCGCAATGCCGTGTTCTTTCTGCCCTAATGTGAAGCATAGGTACGTGCTAGTAGTAGATACCTTCAAACCAGCATAAGAGTCCTCTTTGATTATGCATTATTATTGTGTATCTCAAAGTCACAGTTATGCTGGTTTACCCGAACGCTTGTCGTGCCGATTTGCCGAAGCAAGGTAAGCGATAAGAATACGACAAGAATATTTACAATACAAAAAATATAACAAAAAATTAAAAAGTCAAATTGATTTCATAATCGTAAATTATTTCAAAAAAAATAATAAAAATAAATAAATTTCAATTTTGTCGCCGATGGCTGAAACGCCCTCTAGTAATGATTGACCTTAAAAATGAATGTGATGTGTAGGTTTAGTGCGTGAAAGCTACAACAGATGTCGCGCGAGAGGTGTTTTGACGCCATTTCAACGCATGTTTGTCGTAAGAGTTTTATTAGCTCCGTGGGGCTCCGTGCGCCATCTAGTTTGTTACTGTGAACTAAAAAATTGCCTACAAGTATTTGCTACTTAGGACGGTGCGCGTTTTTAGTATGGGATTGGGTATCTGTACTAGTATTATATGATCTGTGGTCGTACTAAAAATTGTCTATGTAATAATTAAGAAAGAATTAACCGAAAAAACTCACCTTTAACGTCCCCCCTTTCCCGAGTTCTCCACCCCCCACTCATCAGAACTTTTGCTTACTTAAAGCTTAGATATTACCAAAGGAACATGTAATAGTATTTTATGCAACTGTTGTTTAAGAGAGGTCAAAAAAGGCGAGTGGCGTGAGTAACAATAACAACAAACAACAACCGAAAATTGTTAATAAAGACGCCACTAGTATTTTTTGACTCGGTTAAACAACGTTGCATACAATACTTTTTCTACGACCAAGCACTTACTTTGAAATGCAATGAAATAATAATAAAAATGGATGATGATGATTGTTTCATGTCCTAATGTGATAGGTTGTTCAGTGCGTGGGTTTCTTAAGGGGAACGAAAATTTTATTATTTTTGCGCTACAACGCACGGTTTAGGAGATACAGCCCTATAAATATTTTTCTTCCTCTTTTTCTTTTTTTTTTCTTTTTTTGTGTTTTTTAAATCTTACTTAGGGGTTTCTTAAAGGGGAACGAAAATTTGATTATTTTTGCGCTACGACGCACGGTTTAGGAGATACAGCATTATAAAGTTTTTTTTGTTTTTTTTTAATCTCTTTTTTGTGTTTTTTTTTTAAATATTAATTAGGGTTTCTTACAGAGGAATGAAAATTTTAATATTTTTGCGCTACGACGCACGGTTTAGGAGATACAACCCTATAAAAAAAAATCTTTATTTTTTTTTGTTTTTTCGTGTTTTCTAAATATTACTTAGGAGTTTCAAAGGGGAACGAAAATTTGATTATTTTTGTGCTACGACGCACGGTTTAGGAGATACAGCCCTATAAAGATGAAAATAATCGTACCATTAACCAAAACATGTCTATGGTTTACTCATCTGTCAGAAATGACAATTAAAATTAGGTTGGAAACAATGTATTCCATACAATATTTTTTAAATGGTGATTACACGAAGTATCGTAAAAGTGCCAAAAAGATACTGCGTGTATGCACAAATATTTTTTTGGGGAATAGACTAAAGACTTGTGTTGATAACTATAAGTTAGGGGTTTAAAGGTGTGTGCACGACCCTTTAAATGACAAATAAAAGTACGGGAGTAGAAAAAGCAAGTTTCAATACTCTTATTTTACCCGAATGACATTATTACTCGTATTGAGTAATTCGGCAGGGCTATTATTACACTTTGTAAAATTGAAAAATTAAAAAAAAAACCTAAATGTAAATAATTTCAAAATTGCTTTATTAGGGTTAGATATGAGGATATTAGGGATAATTTGAGGTATATTTTACAAAAAAAAAAATTATGGTATTGTATCTGGAGAAGCCCAAACTTGGTATGTTTTGAAAACTATTTTTATTATAATTTAAACAAAATGACTGAAATGTAACTATGTGATATATTTTTAGCATTGGCTCAGAAAGCCCTTTCGTTTAATACCATACACGATAGGTTTCTAAACATTTTTTTTTTATTTCATACAAAAAAACATGACGTCATAACTCCTCTCGTTTTTTTTTATTTGTGGGCGCTTCGGGTCAAATTGTTTCAAATGTCCTAAAGATCAATCGTACCGATTTTCAGACCTTTAACACCATTTGCAGCATTTTACTGATTTTCGCGGTGTACCGTCAGCGCTAGAAGTGGGCAGCAAAGAGTAGTATAATTGGAAATTAAACGAACTTACCTGTAAGTGAAGTTCATTTCAATTATATTAGCTGCACAAACTTCGAAATGATAATTTTAACTTGTAGTACGTGCTTTATCATGTAGCCTGTTCCATGAATGTTACAGAGAGGCAAAGCCAAAATTAAAAATATGTATCTGATTTATGAACATAACTCCTACGTTGAACAATTCCCGCGCTGTCAACTGTCAATGTCATTTAGTTTAGAGTAACAAGCCAAGACATAACACTTTCACTGCCAGTAGCCCGCTAGGATTCTCTATTCTTAGGTACTTATCGCTACAAAGCGGAAAAAACATATGGTATCCGCTATGCTTTTAGCTCACGCTGGCAGTGAATATGCCAATAGATGGAACAAATTGGCCCCCAATTCAGCAAAGCCAATATTGCCATAACTTTGACAGGGATTATAGGTACACGAATCCCTGGTTGTCTCAGGACAACGTGGGTACTGGGTGGGATGGGTTATCATTTCGAAGTTTGTGCAGCTAATATAATTGAAATGAACTTCACTTACAGGTAAGTTCGTTTAATTTCCAATTATTATTACGCTGCACAAACTTCTTCAATGATAATTTTAACTTGTAGATGTTTAGAGATAAGTATTCAAAGTTTGTTTTGGCTTTGTATTACAACAATGAAATCATTGATTAACAATGATTTATTATTTCATTTTAAATTAGGTACCTTTTTAGTTATCATTAACTATTTTCAAAATATAGGTATGTATATTTAGTTTACAACATTATTTAGAGATCTAGTGATATCATTTCATCAAACTGTCTATCGTATAGTATAGATAGTTGAAACAAAAATAATTTGATCCTTATTTATTAATAGGTAAGTATTTTCATTTATACCACCAAATACCACATACAACTTAATTATTATAGGAAAGAAATCAAAGGATAGCATGAGATGCATCTGTTGGCGAATACAACAACTATAAGCAACTCTTGGCAGTGTGTTATTGTTGGTTACACCTTTAAGTAACACTTATTTTCTCATTTATCATAGTAAGGATTTACCAAAATTATTGGATGGAACCATGATTATGAAATTGAGAAAAATCATTACAAGAATCACTCCACCTTGATGTTTTTCTTCCACCAACTCCTAAACGATTTACGGTTGACACAACACATAACAGGTTAAATAGGTGATGAAAATAAAAATATATCAATACAAATCTTTAAGAGTTGACTTATGTAATCCCTCTACAAATCGTTTGGGAAGTGATTTTTTCATGATTCTGAGGGCAATAAATAATCACTAACAAGTTAACTACCATCACGAATATTATTGTTCGTTATTTATATATACAGGTAATCAATGTTTTACACCTCATTCAATTTGAAATTAGTGTTTTCCCTGAAAAAATTAATGCTATGGATAGCAAGGGTTGCTGAAATTTATCAATCAGAATAACAGTAAAGTTTGATATTTTTTCAAGGACAGGGTTTGCACGTTGTATAGGTACAATCACAACAGCTAATAAAAGTGATAAAGTAATTTTTTACTTTTTCTTAATCCTGTAATGAATGATTTTCATTAGTTGGTGACATTGTTAATAAATAATTTAAGACCGATTAAGGGTACTAGGTCACACTTTAAGGTTGAGTTTGGTGTAATCGAAAAAACGTTCTTCATAAAGTGTTCAATTCTATCATTTGAGGAGAGCCTATTCCCCAATAAAAGCACAAGAGCAGATTTACAATTATTTACACATCTATACCCTCATTACATAATGCTATTAAAAACGGCAAGCACTTCTGAAACAGATGCCATAAAATAATTAATGTAATTATTTTTACATAACATACACCAGTATTTCAAGTGTGTACTGTGTGTGTGTGTGTGCTTGACGGTGTTGGGCGCAAGGGATTACACCGTACTGTACTCCTTTCTCCTCTTCCTCTTCTCCTTCAGTGATGGCTGATGGCACTTCCTGGATAACACTGGGGTAACCAGGATAATGGATAATGGGGTAACCGCTGTTGAAACTTGAAACCAGTTAATAAAATATGTTTTTATAAATGAGAGTTGGGGCGCAAATCTTATACAATTATATGTACATATGCGTGTAAATATTTTGTAAACTGAGTAGTTACAATGACCGTGCCTTGATGCCTTCTACTTTTCCTAAATTTTAATACCTTAGATTTCGTTTCAGTTGGAAGGAAAACATAGATAAAATATTTTTTGCAAAAGCATCTACTTATGTAGAAAAAACATCTGGGTTACTTCACCAGGATATTTATATAATAACCAATAACTCGTGAGGTATATGGATTTCCAAAATGTTGTAAGAATTTCAAATTTAATTTGCGTTAAATCTGAAATCTTACATTATTTTCTCTCAATCAGCTTATGACACTTAAAGCACATATAGCATTTAAGTAGAATATTGTAATTTCTCTTTTCACACCACTGCTAATGTTCCTAGACATAAAAAATACTGTATTTCATTTCACCGGTTTATAAATAATTGCGATAGCTGTGTTGTCTTCTCTCAGATGTATCTCAGTGTGGTAAACCGGAAAAGAGGGTCTTTAAACATAAACAAGACCACCATAACCTGAACAAAATTAATGTACCTAATTCATTCTATTAGGCTTATTTAATAATTTCCACACGGGTGTAAGTATTACCGTAAGTAATTAAATATCTGGAAAAAATATATATTTATAACCCTTTATTTTAATTAGCCACCAAATTATGTCACACTAGGTGATATATTGGCATTGTATTTCTTTAAAATATACGAAATTCAGTATAGGTACTTTTATCTATTCAGCTCTTTAAATACACACATAACCATATTCATTAGCCAAACTTAAATATCTATAACTTGTAGTTATAGGTACCTATAACTTGTAGTTATAGGTACAACAACCCATTTATATGAGCAAAGTTCATTAAAACTAATTACAATGTGACCAATATATAAAGGACTTTATCTGTTGTTTAAGTTTGTATTTATCCTTATCGGCTAAAGAAATAATTATAGTATTACCCAGCTTTCTGAGGTAAGTACTAAGGAGCTAATTTCATTTGATTATAGCTCCATATAGGTAATGGTATCAAGACTAATTAAGTGTATCTTGTATATGTATGCACCTACATGGTATAAATAACATTTATAATAATAAGCTTCAACAATAGATATATAATCTAAACAATTGCTCATTATGTGACCTCTAGATCTTAGACACTTCATGAAAGGTCTGACACATATCGACACCTAGTCTAATAGTCTAATAAAAGGACTTATGTCATTACTTCATTAGTTTCATAACAGTTCCAATTCCCTGTTGACTTAAACTGCTTAGTTGCAATAAATTTACTTCTTCTATAGGTATCTGTATTTATTTCTCTTAGGATTTGGTAGAGAAAATATTGAAGTCAATATTAAACTGTATAAAGTGTACATTATTTTATAAGGACATCATAGGCATATACACACAGTATATATCACAGTCACATAGTTTTCTAGTATTTGACTATCAATTTTACAGAATTGATCATATTTCGGAATACCTCTAGGTATTAGCACAGACAAAAATTTAATTTTGTATGACAGAATCCTTGTAAATATGATGTCACTGCAATTAAAGAAGTGTATTTAAATAAACCACAGCTTTTGAGAATTTGTTCTAAATGAACACAGGCTGTTGTAATGTCACTTGAGTGCGACCACATTGTGACTGCAGAGAGGAAAGTGTTGCTCCGCTTCCTTATCGCTGCTTTTGACCAGGGTTTTTTGTATGTTGTAATGTTAAATGAACACTTTATTATATGAAACAAATAGTAACAGCAAAACATACATTGGAAAATATGATTGATAATCGAGCCCTTGAAGTTGAAGTACCGGGCCGTAAGCTATTAGTTTTTCTGTTAGATTTTCTTATAATATCACTTGTCGACAGCATGTTTTAAAGAAATCTCTAATGCCATTTATTGTGCTTTAATAGTATTTAAAGGACCGCTGCCTTAGCGAAGATTCTCAGTGATGACAGTCACACAAATGAAAGTCAGTCACTTAAAAGCGACAGCCGGTTGCAGCACAAAATTGATTGAGAGCTAAATCATCACAGTTAGCAAACAAATACTTAGCCTTATTCATTACTGACAAGCATCTCACCAGCCGCAGTTCAAGTCGCTGCCAATAAAATTTTACAGCGCAGATTATTTTTGCATAATCTTGTTTGGGTCATACTGGTTTTGTAATGTTCTTAATTATACATCTGAAAAAACAAACAACGAGGTTGTCTTATTAGGATTTTTCCATATCCAGATTTCTGGTGCCTCCGTCTCACGATGTCAAGATTTACTCGCTTAATTCCTTGCTTGCTGAAATAAGAATAAATATTTTAATTCACCTACTTGAAGATGAGTACATATCAAGAGACGGCCTAATTTGGCATACCACATTGATTAACTCATGGGGCCACAAAACCCAGTTCTAGCAAGACTTGTGGCCTTAAGTCCACTGCCATTGGCAGGTAGGATATGAGCCATATCTCAGTGCTGTTAGTAAGGAATAAGTGACAACACCACAATGTCCCAAATATACTGGCATTGAACACACCTAGTATTAGTATGTGAAAGATTGCCAAGTTCAAATATCATCAGAGATACCTAGGTTAGTACTCCAAAAAGCTTAGTATAGCCATTTTACAAACAGATGCACCTAGAATAGTGCTCCAGATTGCAGTGCATAGCTCAGTCACCATGTGCAGTTAGCAGACAGACACACCTATAATAGTGGCCCAGAATGCACAGTGCACAGCACAACCACCGTGTGCAGTTAGCAGACAGAGGCACCTAGAATAGTGCTCCAGAATGCACAGTGCACAGCGCAACCACCGTGTGCGGTTAGCAGACAGATGCACCTAGAATAGTGCTCCAGAATGCACAGTGCACAGCACAACCACCGTGTGCAGTTAGCAGACAGACGCACCTAGAATAGTGCTCCAGAATGCAGTGCACAGCTCAGTCACCATGTGCAGTTAGCGGACAGATATACACCTAGCTAGAATAGTGTTCCAAAAAATCCAGAATGCACAAGTAGCACAAACGTCGAAAATCATGAACAAATAAGCACTTGATACTGGGTCCACTGTATTTCCTACTTTGCGTTTATTTCCCTTTCGGAATTTTAGATACGTATTAAACATTCGGTCGCTGGCGAGCGAGGAGGGCACAGATTGCTTTTTATACGCCACGCGAAAATCGCTTTTTTCTCTACGCCGCTGGCGGAGATGGAGATGATGATGCAGACCTAAAATAAAAAGTAGGTACCTACGTCCATGCCCTGCTAGATTCTTATTTTGATATGCAACATGTCCGGGTGGATAGTCATGCTATCCACGAAACGACGCCGCCTTTGACCTTGGTCGCGAAAGTAGCATTTTCTTCTTCAGTCTTCTTGTATTTTCTTCCAATTTTGTAATTGGTCGGACTGTCGTACACTAATATTTTATTTTTTCACATATTTATTATATATTTACTATTATTTCCTGTTAAAAAAGTTATATTTTATTAAGCCCTAATGGTCTAGGCTAACATGAATAAACACAATGGCATTGACAGTTGACAGCGCGGGAATTGTTCAACGTAGGAGTTATGTTCATAAATCAGATACATATTTTTAATTTTGGCTTTGCCTCTCTGTAACATTCATGGAACAGGCTACATGATAAAGCACGTACTACAAGTTAAAATTATCATTGAAGAAGTTTGTGCAGCGTAATAATAATATATAGGACAGTCGGCAGTCAACGTTTGTTCCTAATAAACATAACATTGATGAATCAAGGCGGTTTGTTTAAAGAGGGCCTGCCGCGAAACCAATTTCGTTATCTGCCACCATTAAATTTCGCTCGTATATGCAAGAGTGATAGAGAGGCAGATAACGAAATTTCCCCCACCCCCCTTTGGATGGTTCTTGTTTGAGTTATAATGTCACTGTATTGAGGACTCAACCTTTCCATTTTTAAAGTGTTTTTATATCGACATGACACTGGCTACTGTAGTAAATGCCAAAAAAGAAAAAAAAACGCTGTCATAGTAACGAAAATAATAAACACGTCAATCGAAATAAACAACGTAATATCCAAGAAAAATTTGCAAAATAGTATATGATAAATATGTAAAACATCATTAATTATCGAATTAAGATTACATACAACTTTGTGTAAAAAAAATTGAGGCAATTATACAGCCCGATTATACGGGTTACATTTTGAAAAAGATGATTATCTTGGAAAGAAGAGTAAATATACATAGGTGAACATAATTCAGGGTTTGCTTGTCTGGTCCACGCATGCTGTACCTATCACGACCACGGCACGGCCGTCTCCTGCTAACTTTTCGCTATAATAGTAAAATCATAGGTCTAATACCTATGATTTTAATATTATAGCGAACAATATTTCATGTTCATGATCTCGAATTTAAGACTTTAGCTTAGATTTATGGCGTGCGGCCTAGCGCGCGTTGCCTCTATGAGGAGCTGTCAAAGCGCTTTATATCTGTATGCTTTTGATGATGCGGATCAGCATTCTTATCCAGCGGGGCAAGCGGCCAGCCTGCAGAAGGGCACCCTACCGCACTTGGTAGGTCACTACACTCACTACCAGGATTTAGGGCTAATAATTTATTTATAAGTTTTTAATACCTTTAAACGAGCAATTCTTGTATATTTATTTATTTATTTATATGTATAATATATTTCGGGGATCTCGGGAACTGCTCTAAACGGATTTAGATGAAATTTGCTATATGGAGGTTTACGGGGGCGCAAAATCGATCTAGCTAGGTTTTATCTCTGGGAAAACGCGCATTTTTGGGTTATTATATGTTTCCAGAGCAAAACTCGGTCTCCCAGACATTAAGTTTTTAATTTAAGTGTTTTTATCATGTTTCATATTTAAACTTACAGATGTGAATCACCAGCAGAGTTTTTGGAGAGGTGTGGTTTTCTTATTTCCTGTTACCAACCTGAAACACCATACCTACCTAAATATCAGAAAATAATAAAGTGAAGAAAATTAAATAAAGTTGAATGCTTAAAAACTTTAATGTTTTATTAAAATTAAACGAAAAAAAATGTGTAAACTGAAATAGATCAAATTTTTTTATTTGTAGTTGAATAACATATATGTATTTAATCTCCTTTAATTAAAAATCATCTCTGAGTAGATACATATTAAACAATAGGTACTTTTAGGTCTTGGTAGTAATGTTAGGTCTTATGACCTACTGTATTTGACTATATTACTTACCAAGACCGGAGCCTGACCTGTCAGTCACCAACTATTTTGATGCTCTTTGTAGGTAGCATCAAAATAGTTGGTGACTGACAAAGTTACCAAGTTACTAAGGTAGTAGGTACCTATATAGTAGGTAGCAGTAGCGCAATATTTAGTCAAAATATTTTGACTAATTTAGATTATTTTTATGCCAAAAAAGTAATACAAGCTATTCATGTTCCACTTAGTAATAAAATACGGACTTTTCTGAATATGTGGTTTACGAAATGTGTTAAGGTACAACTTGTGGTTTATTAACGTGGTTTAGAAATAGGCAGCTTGAGTTGAGAGAGGTGATGAGTAAATTGTTTCATTTTTTTACAATTTTGAGCGTTTATAGGAGAATGTGTGGAGCAAGCATTATTTGACGTGTAGGTGTGGGTTCAACAAAAAGATCGCTTGTCAATAAGGCATTCTTGCTGTTAAAATTCAATTATTAATAGCCTTTATCGACCATCAGCAATGTAGTCCCTTTTTGATTGATGGAAATTGTCATGTAAGTTCCACTACTCGCCGCCGCATCGCCTACAGCGCATTCGTTAGTCTATCGCTCACAAGATGTCATTAATTCATGTAAACTTACGTACTGAAAAAAAAAAAAGTTTTACTCTTTGCTATAAATTACCCTTTCGCACGTCAAAAACTCCAAGATGGAGCCGAAGGTCATAGAGAAAAAAGTCTACATTTGGAATCATTACTTGTCAAAATTTGACATTAGCAATCCACAGTTAGGTGACAACCAAACCAAACCATTATAAACCTTAAAGTAATAATAAAACAAAGTTGTTTTTTGTTAAATTATTGTTTGTACCAAATGAACTTCAGCACTTGATGAACTTCAAATGAACTTCAACAGTTGAATTTCAAATGACGCGAAATTTGACAGTTGCACATGTCGAATAGGGGCCCGGTAGGTACACCTATCATATTAATATTAATATCATTACTATACTGACCAATACAACACACAAATAGAACGCACTACATCTACTCGTAAGTCAGTTTATTAAAACCCGATTTATCATTGTATTTTTTCCCCGGATATGGTAACTATTTATTAATGTACTTGGCTTCACATTAACGCAAAAAAAGCATGGTTTATAAAGGGGAATGTTTCGTATCTTGTTTGCTGTCATGCACAGCGCTAGAGGCTACCGCATCATTTCCGTTCGGATGAGTCGTTATCCGACCGAAGTTTTTATTTTTACTCATGAACATAAAACTTCGGATTTTAGAAGCATCCAATTAGGATTTCATTGTCATCGAAGTTACGTAGGTACTAAGTTATGTATTTCAAATTTATGCTCAATTGTAAATTACGGAATGGGTCAATTTACGTTGCAAGATTTAAGAGCCAACAGGAGCTAAGATTTAAATATTTTAGGTAAATATACCCGTCTCGCTAACGGAAGCGGCTCCTAAAACTAGTGCGATAAGGACAAGGCGAAAAATCCTGCGTAAAAATCTCAAAAATCGAGGTTTCGTACTCGACTGTTTCCTCCTCCAAAACTTAACCAATCGTAACCAAATTTGGAAATCTAAATGATACCTAATGACATTATCTGTGTCGGACCGTTTTGCTTTTTTGACTAATTGATATCAGTTTTGAATAGCACACCTCTCAGTGCGGCATAGTCAATTAGGCCATTTTGGCCTTAAAAAACAAAAATATCAAAAAAATCAAAACGGTCCGACACAGATATTGACAATATTAATCTGTGTTGAAAAAATCATTGCTCTAGCTTCAAAACCCACGGAGGAAACAGTCGAGTACGTTTGTATGGAGAAATGACCACTCCTGTTGACTCTTAATTACAGATTACAGACAGACACTCGGATAGATGTTTGTGGAAATGGAGCTTATTGTGACTTGATTTGAGATATCGCGCGCGAGCAAGAACAATGATGAATCGGGCTACGGTTTAATGCTACCAAGTACCTAAAGTAAATATTACAATTACAATCTGATTCTTATCAAACCGAACAATATAGATATAACGAAAAATGTATTACCTTACCTTACAAAAGAAATACCCAAGCATAAATTAAATATAATAATAGCCTCCAGAATAAGGTCCAAAGTGTTAATAGAAATTACCCTATAGCGTAAAAAAGGTTGCGTGCACTGGATAAATTTTCACCGGCCGAAGCCACAGGGTTGCCAAAGCTTTCAACACACCAGCTTAAATATAACGATGAAAACAATTTTCACACACAAACACATCGTCCCCACATATACACACGCATGTAACACGCGAGGGTTTTCGTCAATGGCGTCACGTTTAAAACCCCAAAGGGACTATTTTCTTATGTTTATGACACGGATAGGTACCTCGCTTGCATTCTGCGACCAACTTTTACATCTATTTTATGGCTAAATTAAAATGCGTTTCGTTTTTATAAAGCTTCTTACGCTGAGTGGAAGCGTGACGCGCTGATTTATAGATATAAACCTTGATCGTAGAATATGTGCCATGACATTAGCAATTTTTTTGTTTGAGTCGCAGCCCTGTAAGAATATAACATGACGTGATTATATACGCTGAAACTGCTCTAGAGCAAAGTTCCTTTAATTAACTTGACGCCAATCGCTCCCTGCATGTAATTACGTACACACTACCCGTCCTAGTCCTAGCATGTATGTAGCTACATACACTTACCGTTCTGTGCCGTTTAGTGGAGAGGTTTGAGTATCATTTGGACGTGCGAAACGAAGGGGGCTCGTTCAAATGGCTTGTTTTCGTATTGATAGGAGTGCTTGTTGAGTAGGGACACACATGGAACTTGGAAGTTCTGCTTTATAGTCGAGCTAATTAATTTTTCACCTCAGCAGCTCGAACAAGGGTACTTTGTTACTTAAAAACAGTGAGCAAAATCGCATTTTGCTCACTGAGTGAGACAAAATGAGCAAAATGCGATTTTGCTCACTCAGTGAGCAAAATGCGATTTTGCTCACTCAGTGAGCAAAATGCGATTTTGCTCAATGTTTTAAGTAGCAAAGTACCTTTGTTCGAGCTGCTGAGGTGAAAACTTAATTATTGGTATATCTTAAGAAAACCTGAGTGAATATAGGTAAGTGATGAAGAAGGAATACATTTTTCGGGTTCTCTAATATGTTCTCACTGCTGAGGTGAAAAGTTTTGTGAACTACACGAGATCAAAGTTATTTACATCTCGTGCGCTTTTGAGTCCCTTACTACGCTCAAGATTCTAAATTAGATTCACTCGCTACGCTCGTGAATCTAGTATAGAATCTTTCGCTTGCACGGGACTCAAAATAAGCACTCGAAGAAATATCAAACTTTGATCTCTTGTTGTACAAATAACTATTCCGTATCTATCTTAAACTCAATTAGGTATGCATTGTTGTTGTTGGAACGAAATGCAATACTCTATAGTTCTTGGAAAATTGCATGTTTTGATATAGAATCGAGCATATTTTACCTGAAAGCAAAACTTTACAAATGTCAGTGCTGCTTAAGGTATAGTTATAAAAATAAGGCCCTTGCGATTTTATAAATTATATATACAATCACAATGAATAAAATAATGATGATCAACTCTTGCTAACGTGGGATTCGAACTCAAATCTTTGGATTGCCGGTCCGCCTTGCGATTTTAAAAAGATAATTTTTAAGAAAAAAAAACCGACTTCTATGCGGCCCGGTGAAAGATTATTGTAGATGGTGCGCTATGTAGAAAAGGAAGCATTTCGTTTCTGTAAGGCTCGCAGTTCTAACCTAACCTAACCCACTTTTGTTCGGTTCTGTGAGGATAGCAGTTAAAACCTAACCTAACCCACTTAACGGCGCATGCGGTGCGGTGTACGGGGGTTTGAGCGGGAGGGGTTTGGCCTCATCATACTTTATACCTACATTTTATGGTAGGTAATCATAGTGGTTTATTTAGTTTAGGTATCATAGTGGTTTTCCGGGTCAAGGTCCGGGTCTGTGTCCGAGTCCGGGTCCGAGTCCGGGTCTAGTCCAGGTCCGAGTCCGAATCCAAGTCCAGGTCCGGGTCCGGGTCCGAACCGGATCCGGGTACGAGTCCGGATCTGGATCCGAGTCCGGGTCCCAGTCCAAGTCAAAGTCGAAATTCGAAATCACCAAACATGTACTATGCGTCGTTGAAGAGTTCTGTTCTGATCATCATCAGCAGTTCCAGTTCATCAAATGCGACAGTTTTTAATGTTAATGCTTTATTTTATGATGAAAATACAGAAAATTCTATACGTGTGCCTTTAAGATTTGAGGAGTTCTCTCGATTTCTCATGGATCCCATGTTCAGAACTTGAGCTTGACATAAATATGGCTTAAAAACCTAACTTGCTTAACAAACATAACGAAAAGAAAAAATCGCCAAACGCGAGCTATGCGTCGTTAAAGAGTTTCGTTCTGGTCATCATCAGCAGTTACACTTCCTCAAATGTTACTTTTTAAATGTATATGCTTGATTTGTTGATTAAAACACAACAATCACTATATGTATGCCTTTAAGATTTGAGGAGTTCCCTCGATTCCTTATGGATCTCATCATCAGAACTCGAGCTTGACAGAAATGTGGCTTAAAAACTAAACTTGCTTAACAAACATAACGAAGAGGACAAATCGCCAAACGTGAACTATGGGTCGTTGAAGAGTTCTGTTCTGATATCATCAGCAGTTCCACTTCATCAATTACGACAGTTTTTAATAAAAATGCTTGATTTTCTGATGAAAATACAAAAATTTCTATACGCACACCTTTAAGATTTGAGGAGTTCCCTCGATTCCTCATGGATCCCATCATCAGAACTCGAGCTTGACAAAAATGTGGCTTAAAAACTTAACTTGCTTAACAAACATAACGAAGAGGACAAATCGCCAAACGTGAACTATGCGTCGTTGAAGAGTTCTGTTCTGATCATCATCAGCAGTTCCACTTCATCAAATGTCACGTTTCTGAATGTATATGCTTGATTTGTTGATAAAAACACAAAAATCACTATATGTATGCCTTTAAGATTTGAGGAGTTCCCTCGATTCCTCATGGATCCCATCATCAGAACTGGGTTTTGACAAAAACGGGACCAATCTGTATGCATATACATACAATCAAAAAAAGAATTTTCAAAATCGGTCCAGTAATGACGGAGATATGGAGTAACAAACATAAAAAAAAAAAAAAAAAAAACATACAACCGAATTGATAACCTCCTTCTTTGAGATTTGGAAGTCGGTTGAAAAGTGAAAATATACAATCATCTATGGCAACAACAAGGTACATAAACTGGAAAAATCGAATACAATAAAGCAAATGGCAACTTATTCAAATGTAATTATGTATGTTAATATTTGTAAGTTGATGTATAAGATGACTTTTTAATTACTTACCTATTCAAATAAAATTTTACCGAAAGAAGTAAGCTAACAAGTCACATACATTAATTATTTTACTACGACTACTACAGGAACCTCGCTTCGCTCGATCGACAAATGTATCATGCTATAATGCAGTGTAATTTTAGACGAACAATCTGAAGTTATACGTATTACATATCGTATATATCTGGACTTGACTTTAATCAAACAAAGGCCGATGGGGTCCATAAGGAAAATTCGGACGTGAAATAACAATATTATCTTATCTTCGTAACTCGGTTGATGGTGAACTGGCGTAAAGCTATTGGGCAATATTGGGAAATCGAGATGGTGTGTATTTCACTCAATAAAAGAAAACACCATTCTTCAAATATATATACCTACAAAGTGATATCATGTGTCCGTTCTGTCAGGGAAGGATTTTGTTAGGTCTACACCTAATAAAACATTTTATTAGTTCTTTACAAATAGATTCCTTTTAAGTGTATGGCATTGGCTACATACATACAATAAAAAATGGTCCAGTGATAAGACAGTCATGTTGTTTTAGTTGGATAATTGGAGTTAAGGACTCTTCCTACAATTCGTATATCTTAAAAAATAATAATATATACTAATTCTATCTGATTCATACTCAAAAAGGTCTTCAAGCTTGGCGAGTTTTTATGTAATATAAAAAATGTATTTTACTTTATTATGAGTAAAAAATAAAAATAAATGTCACGTTCTCACTTGAATTTTATATTTTATTGCAGAATTTCGTTGAATATTTTGACGCCCATGATATGATGATATAGAAGGAACGTTGCAGCACGGCTAGCACATGATGGGCGCGACAGTCGACAGGCGAGAAAATGCCGCGATATAGAGCTCTCTCGCGAATCGGTAGCATAAGAGCCGCGCGACAACCCGCTGTCTCGCGGACAAATGTCAAAGCGACATAATTTTGTCGTTTGACAGTTCCACGCGGGATACTCTCGAAAATCGTAGCACGAGTGTACTATGGGAGACAAAATGTCCCGCGTTTGAACGTCAAAATGAGAGAAATTGTCTTCGAGGCTAGAGGGTCGCGACAAGCGCATTTGGTCGAAGTTTTGTTGACTTTTGTTCTAAAAGAAAGATAATTTTCCATATTTTATATTTATTTCATACTACAACACTTTTTTGTTTAAGTATAATTTGAATCTTGAGTTTCATGATCATGCCATTAATATCGAAAATGATTATATTTTTTCACAATGACTTGTTTGTTCTCTTAAGTTAAACGAAAATCCGATAGAAAAAAATCTAAGCCTAAGATTGTACGATCACGACCTCATCAACAAAGCAAACCGTTGGTGTCGAATTGACTGGGGGATAATTAATAGAAACATAAATAATTGATACAAAAATATTACATTGCTAATCCGCGAAACAATTATGTGCTATCAATCAGTGCTAACTCGTTATATTTACTTACACGCGTATTTTTACATGCAATTATTGTTGACAACCTATATTATGTCGCTCCTTAGGTGTTTCCATTCATTGTGGGATATAAACAACACAATCCCGACCTGAATATTGCATCAACCTTACTTATAATAAGTAAATGAAAGAGTGAATCTGTACCTATGTACAGTCAGCAGCAATAGTTGCTAAGCGGGCGAGGTGTTCAAAATGATCTTGACGCGACTTTATTGTTAAGAGAATAAGAGCGCGTCAAGGTAATTTTGAACACCTCGCCCGCTTAGCAACTATTGCTGCTGACTATATGTTACCTCTTGACGCTTAATCCGCCGAACCGATTTAGACGAAATTTTGTGAAACATCATTCCACAAAGAATGCAAATAATGAATCTGGCAGCTCAACTCAACCTCCACCTCACAGAAGACCACAGCCGTAATACTTACTTTGTAGTGTACGAGTTGGTACTAGCCTAATCCTTAAGTTACGATTCCCACCGACCGGCTGGAGTTGGGCCGCGCCGGAGTGCTTTTTCAGTGTACCTATTTACATAATGTGTGGCAGAAGCGATAGAATCCGTCCGGAGCCATCCGATCCGCAAGCAGCCGACCGGCTTTGGGCATACAAATGTGAAATGCGCTCCGACTCCGACGAATCGTACTTAAATCTGAGTACCTATCTCAAAAAGGTCAAAGTAAATAAAATCATTTAAAGTTTTTGGTAGTATTTATTTAAAAGTCACATTATTTGAGAAGTGTTATCAACACTCGACTGTCCTTGCACGGAGTAGGTTCCCAACTTGAGCCCTTCTATGTCCTCCGTGATGGCAGGAGGGCTGCGGTTAGCAGCAGCATGCTTAGGTGTAGAGAATACCTCCGTGTTTGATGACAGGCTTGTGCATGATTGTCATTCAATCTATCTTCGAAGCCAGCAATGCAGTGGCTAGCCAGCCATAACGGAGATATGTCGGGGATTAGCATAAGATATTTAGTCTGTAAATAAGATTTAAAAGGAATGTAATTTTTTTGCAAAAGACAACGGAAAAGAGCTTTATGAAGATTGAATTGTGTACTACTTACAACTTGACTTCTTCGTAAAGATGGTATTTTGTTAGCCAAAACTTTTAACAAAACGCCAATTATTCGTAAGGAGTTGTATTTTAATGAATAGGTAGGTAATCTTTTGATAATTATAATAATATATTCCAACTTGTAACGACAAAGCGAATCAAATTTTGATTGACATTATTGACACTGACATTTTCGCCTTAAAAATAATATTTGCTATTTCTTACTCTTCATACTGCGAGAAAGAGACAAAGTTATCGTGACTAGGGACGCTCCGTTTCTAAGGCTGACTATTCATTATTTATCCGATTATTATTTTACCGATTCAGTGTTGCCACGAATGAAAAGTTTGTTCCATGTATAAATGGCCACATTGGCTAAGTCGCGCGCGGGATGGCTCTCTCTCGTGGAACTCTTTTCTCGATGTGCGAACTCATGCTGCCAAAATCGAGGAATTGACAGATAGAGATAGAAATTTGTGACGGGCGACTGCCGTCTCTCGCGGCGCGAGCTATCCCGCGGGTAATCATGTGCTAGCCGTGCAGAAGTATTTTTGTGTCCACCCGGAAACTGGATTTTCCGTTATAAAAATTATCGTAACAATTATTTACGTAGGTAACTTCGGCTCAATAGTTTTGACGTAGGTAATATCTGTGGAATAGGTGTAGTAGTGGAAGGCAGTTACATGAACATGAGTATTCAAAACGGTTTTTCGTGAAATCTTTTGTACTGTATTATTAAAAGATTGAAGAAAACTTTGACAGCCATTTTGAAGGACGGCAATAATGGGCAATCGAATAAATACGTTAAAAATATGACATCGCGTAAAATTATTTTCTTGTGTTAAAAAACTTCATGTTAATTTTTAATAAAATTTCTTGTAAGTATTCTAGATTCTAGTTTTTGCAGCATTTTACTTAGAAACTAGAAACTTTTGGTTTTAGACTAGCGTATTTTTCTGCGCGTATACTTACGGTCGTTTCGGCGCGGGTCTACGAGCATACATGCGCGTTACTTTTCCCTACATTTGGTCTATACGAGCTTACACGCTCGTACGCGTATAAAACGCTAGTCTAAAAAAAACACGTTGGAGTCACAATAATAGTGATTTAGACACAAACGAACTGACGATCTCCCGTAAGGCCAGTATCATTCAATGGCTTAGTGGCTTATGCAGACTAGACGACGTCAATGTTTTACTAAATTTGATAGGAAAAACATTGTTATTGTTATTGCAGTGTTGCCTTTAGCTCACTGGTTAAATTTATTTTGTAACCCCTTCTAAGTACCTACATATAATATTAATTAAGTGGAAAAGAAATTGCCCCCGGGATTCCTCTATGTCTACATCCCTTGTAGAATTTATTTATTTTATTTTTCTACTCCCGTACTTTTATTTGTCATTTAAAGGGTCGTGCACACACCTTTAAACCCCTATCTTATAGTTGTCAAGACAAGTCTTTAGTCTATTCCCCAAAAAAGAATTTGTGCATACACGCAGTATCTTTTTGGCGATTTTACGATACTTCGTGTGATGACCACTTAAAAAATATTGAATGAAATACAGTGTTGCCAACCTTATTTTAAATGTCATCTCTGACAAATAAGTGAACCATAGACATGTTTTTTTTAAATTTCATTCATTCATTCATTCTTTTCCCGCCCGTACCATCCATTTTTACTACTTCTTGAATTAAAAATATTTGTTAAATTTACAATTTTATTTCAAAGTAAGTGCTTGGTCGTAGAAAAAGTATTGTATGCAACGTTGTTTAACTGAGTCAAAAAATACTCGTGGCGTCTTTATTAACAATTTTCGGCTTCGCCTCAAATTGTTAGTCACGCCACTCGCCTTTTTTGACCTCTCTTAAACAACGGTTGCATAAAATACTATTATTATTTACGACCTGTACGACTTCTTTTGAAGGCCGATGTAACGAAAAACAAACTTAATACACATTAAAGTTTTTGATTTCCATCTTTGTGTTTATGTAGTTTGAGCATTTTCTATCGGTAGCATCGCACCTGTGTCCAAAGAGAATCATGCGTTCACATGTGTTATTTTGTACCGTAAAACGGGGTGAGTAGGTTTCGCGGGGAGAGGTGGGTTATGAATGGGGGTGAGAGGGGATTTTAAGGCTACTGCTACAAAAATAATGTATTCCAATTTAAAATGGAGCTATAGTAATACGCATAATAAAAAAAAATCGATCCAACAATCTTCCAAAATCACCTTTGTATGAAAACCCCTCTCACCCCAAATACGAGGCACTACGGGGTGAGGTGGGTTTTACTCTTTATCGTCAAAGTTATGAAATGGAACCACCTTAAATAAAATAAAAACTAAAATACAAACGTCCGGAACACTTATTATATACACCATTCAGTTTTCATATGTAAAAATAAAATGTTATCGAGGTTTGAATTTCAGTTTTGACCCTACTCACCCCATTTTACGGTATTGTCTGGCTTATCTAAGCAAATACGAGTGAGCTTTCCACTTTTGCGTGCACTTTTGAATATTATTTCATTATAAATTTACATCCCTCAAAGGATGTGTGTTCAAACACATTGGATGAATTCTGATTACAATTTGTCATAAATATTAATATCCTCAACAGGATCATAGCACATAACATTGGAGAATAAAACTAAATGCTAAGTCCAACTAATCTTGTCTTGTGCAAATAAGAGTGCATCAGGAGCGTTGGCTGGTATTCTCAAGCGTGCAAGAAAGCTAATTAAATTAATAGTGCTCAAGTAAAGTACTAACGAGCCGGTGGATGGCGCAAAATCGTCAAAGCGGGGGTTCGAGCAGTTCCAAAACTTTGCCACTTTCCTCCCTTCAAATTGATTAAGCCCCACCTCCAGTTATAAACGTTTCTGTAACACGAATAAATGAAAATAGGAATTCGTATTAATTGCTCGTAATTTCTCAGGAATACAAATGAAGATGGATGTAGATTTGTATTACTAACGACGTGCTGTGGGGCCTTTAGAAACAACAAGCTTTTAAATTATTAAACTGCGCCTAGAAACCTTTATGCAACTTCGTTCCGTGTTTTGCATCTTTTAAGTAACTTCTCGACCCTGGGGTAAATAAGTGTAAGAAATTACAATAAAGTATGTAGGTATACTTAATGTATATTTACCTATCCTAAGTCAATTGGAAATTTTACGCTAGAATTAGTGCTAATTTGAGGTTAATTTTGCTTAAGCGTAGACTAAACAATGCTTTATTAATTGTCACAGAGCCAAGACCTTAACTAGGGTTATGATCTTATGATTATGACGCCATGTTGCCAATTAGAGGCGCTCTCCTTTACTGAGTAATGTTGACACTGCCGGTCTTGGTAACCCTGCCTCACAAAACGTGACTCCTGTGAATGAAGATAATGAATGTATAGTTAATTGTATATATGTTTGTGTAGGTTTCTGTGTTCTCTCTATCTGATTCCTTACATAGACCTTGGGTAGTTGCTACCATTTAAATTTATTCCGGGGATTATTTTTATATTATTATTCTGGGACGTATACGCTTAGCGTTTTAATAACATAATTAATTAATACATACCCGTACTCAAACAGCTAAGCAATTCTACCATTTGGTACGTTGCTATAGTTTGTTCCAAAATTCTTCTAGCTTCTGACAAGAATAGTCTCGATCTAGATCTAAAAGGGCAACCTGCCGCCTGCATTTCTAGCATATTTCTAGCGAGAAGCAGTTGACCCATAAAAAGATTTTCACAGTCAGTAAATTGGTTAGATACTTTTCATTTCGATTTCGCTCTATTAAAAAACGTGTAGGCATGTATCAAACCATGTTTATCTTAATTCAAAATTACATGCTTAGATACTCAATTAGTTATGCCATAGAGAAATATATAGTAAGACAAGAGTGCTCACTCCATACATCAGTTTTGATACCAAAAAGACTATTAATTTCAGCATCGAGTAGCGGAACTGTCAGTACTGCTACTTGACAATAGATGTAGCACCGACCGGAAAGTCGTATGTTGTTGAGCATAAGACACTGAAATTAATAGTCTTTTTGGTATCAAAACTGATGTATGGAGTGAGCAATCTATGTATTTTTTTCTCTATGGTTATGCATAATATGTGGGTACAAATGTATATATATGCCAGCGCATTTTGTACTCGCAATTCAACAAAACTCAATTATGCGCAACAAAGACGCCTCGAACGCCGTTAAAAAGTTAAATTGTTCTGAGCGAGAATTACGACACTTGCAATCCAATTGCATACAACATTAATGGTCCCATTTCATCTCAGGAACAAGCATAAATCTTAGCTTAAAATATAAATGAGGTCTCGCGCGAGTTTACAAGCATTATCTACTTACCTCATTCAATTTATTTTGGTATGGTTAATATTATAGCATGGTTCGTAATTATTTTTTAATTATGTTACATATTGTGGCATATCGTTATTAAATAAAATACGTGTATATTATTATGATAGTTGTTCTTGTCTGTAAGTACCTATAACAACTATTGACTTAACATTGCTACTTTTAGTGCATCAATAATTTGTATCTTCTTTTATTATGAGCTTTGCTTATACAGTGCCAGCCACTTGAATAGCCTCACTCAACAAAATTAATATTTCTCATAGTAATATAAAAAGGAGATATATATTAAACATTAAATATGAAATAAAACAAGAAGCCTTGTAATAGTAAATACAATATTTATTGTTATCTAATCAAAGTTTTAAGAAATAACGTCAAACAAATAAATTGACCCTTCCACTTGAATAGCCTCACATGCTAAAAGATACTGTTTAGTTATTAAAACTCTCGTTTAATATTTCGTATACCTTCCATTAGACCTTATTAATTCGAAAATACGTTTAGGTAGTGATTCATATAAAGAATGTATGTAATTAACGTCCACAGAATCCCAAACAGTGTAAATAGCTTGAATGAGTTCTTCTTTATTACTAAACTGTCTTCCGTTGCCGAGAAAGCCAACCCCAGGCATTTTCCATGATGTTCAGATCAGGGGACAAGGATGGCCAATCTAGAACTTCAATCTGGTTTTCTTCAAACCACTTTGTAACTATGGCTGACTTGTGTATGGGAGCATTATCATGCTAAAAAAACACTTTTTTTCTACCTATTACTTTTCTGATCTTACTTTTTGTATCTTTTAATAAATTTAAATACTTTTCAGAATTTAGTCTTCCGTCTACCACAATTAAATCAACAGTACCATAGTAAGAAATTGCTCCCCAAACCATCACCGATCCGAGAGTTGAATGATGACGTGATAGTACTTTCGGTTCTTTTCTTAGGTCATGAAAATAATATTTAAATTCATCTGGACCATCTAGATTAAACTTTTTCTCATCACTAAAAATCACATTTCGCCACTCGGTTTTCCAGCACATGTACTTTTTAGACAAAGACAGTCGACCCGCCACTTGTTGTTCGCGCAAAGGAGGTTTACTCATGATTTTTTTTCGTTTGAGGTGGGATGATGTTCTAATAATCCGTCGAACTGTAGAGAGAGGTGCTCTAGTATTTATTTCACTAGCTATTTGCCTGGCGGTCTTGGTGGAATTTGAAGCAGTGCGTAAAATAAGTCGACGTTCACGATCCGTAGTGGCAAATTTTGTGCGTCCTTTATACTGGTGGCCGTAATTTTCCTTATTTTTAACATAATTATTAATAACTTTAGGGCTGCTACCTATTTTTTGAGCTATCTCACGATGGGATAATTTTAGAGTTAAATAAAAATTAACCTTTTCAATTTCTAAACTTGTAAGTTTTTTCCACGTCCCATAGTCACAAAAACACTGTGTTTATCGCGTTACTGCAGGTACTTAATAGAATGCCATCTGTATTATCTAATCATAATAAAATAAATTTGAAAGCGAAACTTAAATGCACGGTTTGGACGATTATGTTACACTGAGGCTATTCATGTGGACGGCCCGTATTAGCTCTTGCGTCCACAACGTTTCGCGCGCAGACAAATTCGGACTTGTTAATGTGTCGTTCGATAAACGTCAGGGCGTACAATTCAAATTTAAGATATATTGATAAAAATAATCACGTATAATTATAATACTCACAATATATAGGTGAGGCTATTTAAGTGGTTGGCACTGTATGTGTTAATGTGAGATTTCATCCGCAAAACTTTCATCGCCAAAGTACATACCTACTCGAGTTCAACAAAATTCACCGACATTCAACGATTTGCCTCGCGTAGCCGAACTACCTAAACTAACCGTTATTGTAACTAGCGTTCTATCAGAAAGGAAAAGTTAGCGTTCTATCAGTTGTCTAAACTTTCCCTGCCCGCATTGGCTATAAACGCCCTCCGCCGTTTGAACCAATTTAGAATCTCCCCACAAACCATTCAAGTCTAATGTTTTCAAAGCTCCTTTATATTGGCCGGTGTCCCAACTTGGACGTACGTTTTATCACGCCTAAAAGCATGTTTTTAAAACTGGAACATCGCCGGAAGACTTTAATTATATACTTGATAAAGCGGACAATACATAGAGGTCCAGTTTTATAAGTGCTTTTGAATAGTTGGAAATTAATGTTAATTCTGCTGGAATTACGTTGCAGTAATGTTCATCAACGGCCGTATAAATGCGTAATTAAGTTATGTTGGCGTAATTAATTCAATTAACATAAGCACGTTTTGTTATTATGATGGAAGCTTTATGTTCCAGTTTCTCTCTTGTAGAATAAGTGTTTGGTTTACTTGACGTCATAACATGTAGTAAATCAACAGACTACCGCCAAATGAGTATATACATTCATGTACATATATATATATATATTCCCAATTCACTGTGGTTTCTACCGATGTATTTTGCTAATGTTGATGATCGTGACTGACTTTTAAACTAACGTTTGCAAAACTATACATTAAGTAATTTCAATTTAAATTCTAGTGCAAGCATTCGTATTAAATAGTCAGATGACCAACTAAAGTAGCTAACATTAAGCAAGACAATCATCTGTAGGTACTTTAAGAATATAAAAGTGGTTATTTGGTTTTATCTCTAAGCACAATAGCACATCGAATGAATTTCTAAGACATGTCATAGCTAAAAAACAATGGAGTTTAAAAACATACCAGTAAAGTTCTGCCGTAGTTCTATCGGTATACCGCGGTATGACCATGCGGGTTTCAAATTTAAGCTAGGTATTGCGTATATGCACGCAACTGAATGAGCTGACACAATTTTGGTGCTGTGATCGTGATTGGTGTTGTTCCAGTCGCTTATCGGGCGGTCATTCGAACGCTCATATACTTACCGCCGTTATACAATGACCTACTCCTAAGGTCAAGGAATTAGATTTTCACCGTTCGCACCTTGTTACAGTGACAATAATATAAGATATCAACCGATATTATATTAATTCTCATGGTGTTCAACTAAATTGGTACAGACATCTAATTCAACTGTAATATAATTTTTCCTAACAAATGCTGGTTTGGATTAAAATACTTATGACAAAGTTGCGTACCGACATCTTGACAAGGGTAGGTTTAATTCGAGTTAGAAAATTGCAATTGTTTTCAAAATGTACACTTATTTAACAAAAAACGTTTGAATATTTGATTTGACAAATCAGTTTCAGATATTTGTCGTTTTTTGCATAGTGCGGATATCCAAGTCAGAGCAAGATGGCGGGGACTTGGTAAACTTTTTAACATCTATTTCAATTTATAAACTTTTTAATATCTGCTTCAGTTTATAAAATTAAATTATTCGCATAAGTATTTATTTCGTCAGTAGTGGCTTTTGAATAACTAAATATTTCGTGAGTTGTTTTTTTCTGTCGTTTTTCTAAGGGCCACCCCACATCTAGCGTCTTTCGAGCGTCGGCGTCTCGTCGGCGTCTACAACTCTTTGGCCCTGCTCGACGCAACGTCGACGCGACGTCGACGCAACTGCGCAGCGACGTCATTTACCATAGCGCTGACCGACGCCGACGCCCGAAAGACGCTGGCGTCTTGACATCTGGATGTGGGCTGGCCCTATAGCAATTATTTCGTAATTATTTGTCATATGATAACTTATTACCTGCCTACTTTATTACCTTATTAATTCTTCAATTCGCAACCGAGATGACGGTATAAGTACTAGCACAGGCCGCATTTTGCTCTTTACGAAAACTAAAAGCGCCTTTTACTGTTTTATTGTCGCCTACGAGGCCAGCGCACAAAGTGTAATAGAGATAAAACACTTTTCCGCACGACCGTACATAACAGCAAACGTCACGTGCCTTCGCGAATATTATGTTATCGTTGTACTGTCCCCCATAATAAAGATATTCGCGCGGGTTTTATTTTGAGATTTTTGTGACGTCCGTACATAATCTACTATAAAATATATATCAATTTAGTGAGTTGCGATTTGTTGTAGTAGTAGTGTAAATAGAATAATATACCTACATATGAGTAGGTATAATAAACATATTTCATACAGTTCCTACTTTTTAGCGCTTAAAATACCCTCTTATCTTTACCGATTATCGATATTTTAGTAACGCAATTTTCAGTTTCAAATGAAATGTGATAGCCTAAAATATTTAGTACCTATCACATAATACAAACACAAACTTAGGTAGGTACCCAATATACGGTGCAGATACCTCCCTCCCTCACAAAATAAAAGAATAAAGGGGGTGTTAAACTTTTGTCCCCGTCTGTCGGTTGCAGTTTTCAGATAGGGATATATTTCTAGGAGCCCAATTCAGATTTTAATTTGTTGTTTTGAATCTGTTATGGATTTGATCTGTCAGCTGTTAAAAAACTTAAAAATGACATATTTGCCGCTGCTGTCGACTGATTTCAGAAATGTATCTTACAGCTGAAACATAAGAAATTAAAGTCTCAATCCATACTTTAACCATGATATTCCGATATTTATAATTTTTATAATAATTGTAATATTTCTGCACACCACATTTGGTGCTTTTAAAGAAAAAAACGCATAATGTGTCTTGCGGTTTATTGTGAAAAAATAACATAGTATACCATATTCGATTGAATAATACATTAATGTATGCCTCTGGCCTTAAATTTGTCATTTATAACTCTTTTACAAACTACTTAGTAAGTATTTTTCCTATTCCACCGCACGAAAATAACGATGTCTTCAACTGCCAAAAGCAGCCGCAAAATAAATACGAATATTATTGGAAAGTTGTAGGATGAACTCGTGTATTCCATACTGGCGTATACTCCCTACTCCATCATCATACTTCAACGCTGACTCGACCACATTCTTATTCTAGTTAGGTAACCTAAACATATAAGAGCATCGCTGTGAAATATTCAAGGGGAAGGATCTGAAATATGAGGATATTGTTCAATTCCGCACCCGCTGTTTGTATTGAGTCCGCGTCGATTTGAATTCATGTCTCGAACGCCGGTTCCGCGTCTAAATCACACTGACAGCGTATCCATTATACGTATGTACAGTGCAAATAACATTTGTAATTTCTTAAGGAAATCCCTAGAATTTGCAGTAATTGGAAATGGAGAAAAGGTAATTTACTACGGATGAATGCTGCACATTTTAACCTACTGCAAATACTGCACGTACTTTTGAATGAACGCGACGACGGTGTTAACTGAATTATAAAAAAGCTTCTTTATTAATATGTCGTAGTCAGATCGTATAATCCGCCGTATTACATTACGGCTAGCCGTTTTACAAAACGGGGGCGTTTTGAAATGCGGCGGTTCGACGATTAGCCGGATTGTCATTGCGATACGTTCTTCAATAAGGCGGCCAACGTTTAGCCGCATCGTATCTACTATTTAGATTGTAGAGTGACCAGTTCTTTCAGTCGTGTACGTAACCGAAGTTTGACAATGTTTGCAATTTAATTTATTTTTACCATGGTTCCACCGCACTACATGTGTTTCTTTTCCAAAACATTTCCCTCACAACTTAAATAGACGGAGCCCCGCAAGCGGGGCTCCTATTTCTGAGCGGTTTGCCCTTCGGGCATCTGAAGCTACCTAACGAACCTAACCTACTTACCTACCTACGCTTTTTTTTCCCCAAAGTGTAATGTTTTCACGGACGTCTCACTAAATCAATAAGTAGGTAGGTTAGGTTCGTTAGGTAGCTTCAGATGCCCGAAGGGCAAACCGCTCAGAAATAGGAGCCCCGCGAAGCGGGGCTCCGTCTAGTTAAGTTGCGAAGGAAATGTTTTTTGAAAAGAAACAGTCCGACGAACTCCAGATTTGATGGACACCCCAGAGTTTTTCATAGTTTGTTGTTGTTATGTCAGGCAGCGCCAAGAGTGTTAAAAATGGGAACTAAAAACTGTCAAAGCGGCGGCTAATGACTCGCTGTATTACATTACGGCTAGCCGTGTTGAATAACGTATGGCGCCGAATACATTCCGGCGGATTTTCATTCAGCCGCATTCAATCCGGCTAATCGTCGAACCGCCGCATTTCAAAACGCCCCTGTTTTGTAAAACGGCTAGCCGTAATGTAATACGGCGGATTATACAATCCGACTGCGACAAATGTCCGAGTACTACACAGTACACACTTTTAAATGTTTTTTATGTTTCGGATGATATTAATTTCACACTATTAGGTATGCTTCAGCAACTTACATATTACGTTTTTTGCGTACCTACATGGAAATAGATTCATAACATGTATTAGTTTTATAGTACTTAGGTACCTGCGATAAACCTCCAGTAAATAAACTGGGAATGATACAAGAGCTTGTTATATTCATACGAGTTTAGTAAATATGAACACGAAACGGACAGGCATGAAATATGGGAAGTTAAAATTAAATTATTACATATAATATATAATTTACCAAGGCCCAGTGCTGTTGTATTTATAAATGTTGTAACGTATTTTCACGACACGACATTATATCTATAAATGATTGGCTGTAAAATATATTTATTGTATAGAATAATTTTGACTAAATTATTTAAATACGTTTTCAACATACGTCCAACAACGTAAGAATATATGTACATATTAGGTATTCTTGCTGATTTGATTATGGAAGTTACTTTAGCCCAGTAACTCATCAAGTAAAGGCTTTACAGCGAATATATTACGTTTCGTCCCAGAATGCCCCAGCCAGGCATGTACAAATGTAGTGCAACTTCGAAACTAGCTCACATTTTCCCATACACTTTCAGCTGCTTTTTGTTTTTAAGTTAATCGCCCTAATGTCAACTCTTTAGAGCTCTACGAGGTAGGTACCTATGCTGATTATAAAATTGATTTAATCACATTTTTACATATGATTACTTCCTATATGGTATTCCTTCTGCCGTTGTGTGCGTGTGTAATATTAAGTTTTACCCATACCGTGCCTTGTATGGGTAAGTATTTCGCTTATAGCCAATATGTAAAATGTGCTGGTTCCTGAGTAAGCTTTTACATTCATAAGATAAATATTCAGCTCCTATAATGTTTGTATTTATGTGTACAAGACACAACACAGGATAAAAAAATATGTTGGTAGGTAAACGTTTAATTTCAGAGCGGGATTAAAGAAACAGTCAAGTGCTAGTTGGACCAAGGGTTCCGCAGAACCCAACGAACAATATTTTTGTACCTACAAAAAACATCACAAAATGCCTCTTGTTGTAAGGTCCTCTTTGATTTTTATTTTATTTTTATAACTTGGTTTTGCCACGACAATAACCAATACCTCGTCGTCTTAAAAAAATCTAGTTTGGAAAAACATCAACTGATATCAGGTCAGGTAGTATGGTTTATAGTAAAAAATAACTGACAAAGATACCTACACGTGGTAAACCGTTACCTGTGACTTTTGGTATGGCGGTGTTTTGGTATAAGTATAACACTTACACAAATTTAGTTGGCACCTTTCGGTTGCTGAATCCTAAAAATGTTAAATTATTGGAAAATAAAGCCTGGCAGATAGCAAGAACGGGTCGTTTGTCGGAATATAACAAAAACAACGGTGATCCAGATTGCGAGTGAGGTAATTTATTCTTTTGAAGAAGGGTAAATTTAATTTTACAAGTATATACCTAACCTGAATTTCAAGCAGTTAGCGGGAAGCCTGCTGATACAATTTCAAAAGCAGACAAAACATTTATAAGGAGTAGATTTTTTTGTATAGGTAACACGAATCGTTTTTAGGGTTCCGTAGCCAAATGGCAAAAAACGGAACCCTTATAGATTCGTCATGTCTGTCTGTCTGTCCGTCTGTCCGTCTGTCTGTCCGTCCGTATGTCACAGCCACTTTTCTCCGAAACTATAAGAACTATACTGTTGAAACTTGGTAAGTAGATGTATTCTGTGAACCGCATTAAGATTTTCACACAAAAATAGAAAAAAAAACAATAAATTTTTGGGGTTCCCCATACTTCGAACTGAAACTCAAAAATTTTTTTTTCATCAAACCCATACGTGTGGGGTATCTATGGATAGGTCTTCAAAAATGATATTGACGTTTCTAATATCATTTTTTTCTAAACTGAATAGTTTGCGCGAGAGACACTTCCAAAGTGGCAAAATGTGTCCCCCCCCCCTGTAACTTCTAAAATAAGAGAATGATAAAACTAAAAAAAATATGATGTACATTACCATGTAAACTTCCACCGAAAATTGGTTTGAACGAGATCTAGTAAGTAGTTTTTTTTATACGTCATAAATCGCCTAAATACGGAACCCTTCATGGGCGAGTCCGACTCGCACTTGGCCGCTTTTTTTTTATTGGCCACGCGCTTGAATATGGGTGGTAATTTGTCATTACTTATGCTTAATTTTGTAATAAAGTATAGTATTTTATACAATCGTGATATAATGGAGAGCTTTTCAGTCGAGTACCGTGTTTAGGCAACGAAGCTTGCTGAGTTGCCTAAGTAAGGTACGAGATTGAAAAGCTTGATTATATCACTATTGTATACAATACTATACTTTATTACAAAATTAAGCATAAGTAATGACAAATTACGAGTTTTCTACGAGTCAACAAAAAAAATACTTAAAACTAGTAGAAGAATCATATATGTAGGTAAAAAAACCAAAAGTATACAGCTAAGATGCGCGAGCAGCCGCGATACCTTCATACTTGTACGCGACCCGGCCCCCGCGCCCTGCGCCCCGCGCCCCGCGCCCCCGGCCGGTTGGTCAACGACACCTTCTCGTAACTCATGAGGCCCTGGTACTTGCTCCGCGCTTTCGATTGGTCAATTTCATTATAGTTGACTAAACTGTATCGAAATGAATATTATAGTTGAGGTGGGGTCCCATAGTGAAAAAAGTATGCGATTTCACTTTGGTATACGAAGTCTTAATTCAAGCATTGCAGTCGACGAGTAGAAAAAAGTAATTATATGGGTGGTTAAACTTTCATCATTGTCACCTCATTACAGCTGCTTTGCGGTTTAGTAATTTACAGAAGTACAAACTTTTACGACGGTAAAGAGGCGAGCGGGAAATCAATTACTTGCACCGCACGTCGACGGTGCCTGATAGATGCTCTCTCGTTTATCACCTTATTTGTTTCTTCCTCCCCCAGCTGCCTCGTAATTGCTTTAGATTTCAAGTACCTACCTACCTACTTACTTTAAAAAATGTGCCGTACCTTCCTTCGACACGATATACGATGTGATATCCTCTCTCTCTTACATATGCGGTATCATGAATGTAAGAGGGGATACCACGTGGTGCTAACGCGCGTCTCACTACTCGTATTTAATACCATTTGAAGCGATCTGTTTGCGAAGGACCTAACCGCATACCCCTACTTACACGAGTACCCCAAGGTGTAATGGATAGGGTTCAATTTCGTCACGGCACGGTTGATGACACCTCCACTGTGACAGGTGACGGATGGTACCGTGTAATTTAATGTGTGGTCCTCACTTTGTTACAGGATAGAGTAATTTCAATGACAAAGCAGTAACTGTCCGTTATTAGGTGCCTAAGAGGTTCCAAAGAAACCAGGTAAATTGGAAGCATCATTCGCACCTTTCAGCAGTGTTTTGTCTATTTAGCATAAATCTCGGATTGTTTTGAAGCGCCTAATTAGACGAAAAGGATGCCGTTAATACTTTGTGGACTAGATTTGCTACGTTAATGAACAGAGACAGATACCTAAAAAATATTGTGTAGAATCACGAATAGGAAGAATCTCGATTGCGTAAAAAAAAACAACTGTGTGGAATCACGAATGTAGTAAACTGCAGTTGTGTGGAATCCATGTTGTATGGGAATCACGAATAGGAAGAATTGCGTTTGTGTTATCGATCGCATAATCCCTCCGACAGACCGTAAATAATTCGGGTTTATTTAAAAGTTTTAGAGAATCAGCATTTAATTTCACTATTAATACCTAAGTTTTGAATGTAATACTTGTTTGTTTTCCTATAAATCCTATAATTGATGTGCCAAATAGGTTTTTAAATGATGTGTATTACTAAATTTATTGATCTTGTAGCTCTTAAACAAAACTCTCTTGTACACAGAAGTAATACATAAACATAATGACTAAACCATCTTGAACATGGCACAAAAGCCAAATCTGTAGGGTCATCGCGGCAAGACGGTAGGCACTCGACGCGAGAGCAGTTAGTACAAGTTCAGCTGTTATCGCAGTTCAGTTAACTGGAGCACCCTCAGCACGTGACTCGGACCCCGGCCAACTTGCGACACTCCGACTTGAGAAAATGCGTGACCTAATGACTTGGACACTTCCAGATCGTGTGAGGCTAGAGGTACCTACGGTCTGTTCTATATTTTTAAAATAAAAGGAAAAATTTACGACTTGAGATGAGACCTATTGGAATACCGGCCGGTCCAATCGCTCTTAATCAACTGAGTTACCCAATCTTACCAGAAGAGTGCGAATTTTTCTATTCTTTCCTTTTGTTTACATGCCTTAGGGAAGCGCATAGGAATAGGTATTATTCTATAGTTTAAAAAAGTTACAACAGTCAAATTATGAAATAGGTAGTTAGTGAGTAGATTCGAGACACCTTATTAAACAAATCATCTTAGTCCAAGGATATAAGCGACATCAGCCTATTATGGATAGCTTTATCCATCTTTATCCACGTGATAAAATAACTGTCACTGTTTAACACCGTGGGAAAGAAAGTGACGGACACCGTTTTATCACGCTGTCACGTAGACAAGAACGACCATGATATCCGTACAGAAGAGTCACATAATATGTATGCGTTGCGAAGCTCTGAGAACCGTCCTAAACTAAGCAGCAAATTGACAGATAATTTTTGTAGTCAGGTGGTATTGGTTAAAATCTCAGATTCATTTGACTAGGTTTTGTTATCCATTATGATGAACTGACGTTAGTAATATTCACAAATTAATTAATTAATACCTACGTAAATTTAATCATCGCCATTACATTAATTCTGCAAATTCTAAAATCGTACGTTACTCATATGTTTACATGAAAAATGAAATGAATGAATAAGAGAAATGAATTTTGTTCGTCCTAATATAACCTAAAATATAGGAGTAGTTAATACAAATTCAATCTCATTTATATGAATACCTACTACACGTTTGTACAGTTATAATTTCGCGTAGCGGGTGCACTTTATTGAATTTCAATTTCGCACTAATGCGTTAAATTCCCCTTTGGAAAATTAAGTCCCGACTGACACAGGTGTTTTTGGTCATCGGGAATCCGGCATCTGTTTAAAATTCAGTGATTTATTTATACGTAGGTAAACGTGATTTCCGCTGGTTGTTGATACTGTAGGAGTCGGATTTAAATCAATTCAATCAAGTTTGCTCATTAGCCTACAGCAATGTCAATTATTGAGAAAGATTAACGTAATTTGCGATATGTAAACGTTAATCAATCTTACAATTACCAGAACTCGAGATAGGCTTTGCAAAGAGGAAAATTATTATAGTAGGTACTCAAAATTGTACTCAGTAATCAAAATTGGTTGACAGTGTCATTGACAATACGAAAATCGCATATAGGTCTCTATAAATCTTCAGCTTAAGTTACCCGTGAATTATATTCCCGGTAAGTGTCTCGGGGATGCTAAGTAGGCTTAGGAGACATTAGACATTTCTGCTATTTTGCTGCTTGCGGAAATCTAACAAGCAGCCACCTACCACCTCTTCTTTTTCTTCTTCTTCTCAGCATATTTGCGTCCACTCCTGAAAATATGCCTCTTTCATGGATTTCCATGTTGTTCTGTATGCGGATGTGGCGGTTCTATGCCATATCTACCACCTATTACTTGGTAAATTAAAGGAAAACGCTGCTTTGTGCTCGTCAGGCACTTTATTACTTATTTATTTTAAAGCCAAGGAGCTATCAGTTCGTATTTTAAATTTCGTAAACGAGTCAAAGAAGACTACCTACGTCTTCTTCGTAAATTAGCTTTTTATAACCTTCAGTCTGTTCTTGTTAGCCGAAGGGGTTTGTTGCATGACTGCGATTGCATCCATTTTGCCTCAGAATTAACGTGATCGAAGAGAAAACGATGGAAAGGGTTGGATACTGCCAACTGGACTGTCTAGACACATTTCGTGTAGTGTACTTTAGATCGTTTCTATTTTTGCCGGAGCGAAAACACTTCGATTGATGCACCTATGTATACAGGTAACAAGCAGCTATTCTATGAAGATCAGCAAATAAAGAAAAGTTACAAGAAAAACGTACTAATTTGGAATTACACGCCTAGTAACAATATAGACGAAGTATAAGTTGAGTAATGAAAGCGGGTACCTACCTACGAATGTTTTTGAGAAATTTGATACCTAGTTCAGCGTGACCTACACGCGTATATTACGACTTTTGCGCAGTCGATTTTATACGAGATAAAGCGTGTGCAAATCTTTTGTGAAGCCCATCCTGTGAGGCTGTTAGGGCAATCAGGGCGAAAGCTGAGGATTAGCACTCAAGTGGGCGATGCGGACACGAGAGTAGACGCGTTGGATCGTTCACGATGGTCGTGCTTAGGATTCACACGCAGTATAGTTAATCGGCAGAATAGAAACCTTTTTAAGGTATAAATCGGCGCTAATCGATAGATACTTAATAAACGTAATTGTTTAGTATTCTGTTATCAATAAACAATAAAATTGAGGTAATTTTACACTCGGCGCGCCCCGCTCGCACTAACAAACTGATGTAGGAGGGATGCGCTTTAATTTTTAATCAGAAAATAATATGTTTTTCAAATACAAATTGCCTTTTGTGCACGGGTCATTGCCGTGCTAGACTCTCGCACGGTCTACAAACAATATGTTAGAAATGGCACCCATATTGAACAATTGAACATCTTATAAACCCTCGTTTCCGTTCTGAATGTCAGGAGTGTACTGTGTCGTCGGTGCATTCGATTAGCGCTGGATTTTCCCTTCAGCATTGGGCCGTGTTGCTTTCTCTATTGTCATTATATGAAGCGATTTTATCGTCCGTTAAGCAAAGCACGCGCAAAGGACGTAATATCTAACATGAAAATACTTACTATTTTTAATTAGACACCAAACATTTAAAAACCCAACAGGAAAACACGAAAAAATTGCAAATTTAAGTGAATAATATACAATTTTGATATTTAAAATGAATTTATCTTAAAAAAGTGTTGGTATAAAATAAAATGTTTCATGTAATCTACCAAGTTGCCTGACATGTAAATAATAGAAAGTATATGTAAATCCGATCAGCAGCGGGCTACGGCTGTAAGCTTACTAAGGAAACTTTGCCTTACGATGTGGCGGACTGTTTCTCAAGTACCTAACTTGAAAAGATGCGAACCTATAGAACTTTCCGACTTTGCCTGTTTTATATGATTCATGTCTTATGATTCGTATATATTAATGCTGTGGAGAGAGTTCGTGATGAACGAAACATACTCATAAGATCAATATTTAAGAGTAGGTACTTACCTACATGTTTCTAACGCACGTTTCTTGGAAGCTCATGGCCTTGATGTCTTAAAAAAAAGAAAAAATATTCAAGATACATTAGTGATGTATTCCTCCTTTGAAGTCATTATGCCTATTTGCTAACAGGCAGAGCTTGTCAAAAATAAGTTAAGACTTTTACATCATTGAACCGGAAAAGTGTACCTTTGTAAACCTTTACAAAATATATGAACACAGAACAGAATATATGTATATTGACTCGTTTTCATTATGTTCAGTGTATACACGAATGAGTATTTGTGTATATGTTACTGTAAAAATCCCGTTACTGACGTGCAGTCACCTGCAATAATATGTTACACAATGAAGCCAGCAAAAATATCTGACACGATCTTATTTGTAGAGCCATAAGAGCATGCCACATATTTTTGCAGCCTTCGAATAGTAACATATTATTTTAGGTGACTGTACATACACAGGTTACAAGTAGCTATAATGACACCTTACTTTGTTCTATGAACGTCGCGTCGGTGCAGCTGCAGAGTTAGCTTAGACGGATTTATATAATTAGCGACAAGCTAAAAAGGTTTTTATGACACGACTTTAATTAATCTTAAGAATTTCTCAGTTTTGGAGGAACCCATGCGAATAGATAGGTACCTATTTTTCATTTTCCCGCTAAACCATGCTGTACTGCTGACTTCAAGATAAACTCACCCCAATGAGGAGAGGGTCGACTGACAGATGACGGACACACTGAGAACAATGCGATGAGGGTGTTATCTTTCCGTCCTAATCACCTTAAGATCAAGCCGAGGACGAATATGCTCAAGATCAAAGCCATGAATCAAATTATTTAACAGGGCTATGGAATATGTAGTCTCCTAACTTCTAAACGTGTCTACATTGTAGACACGTTTACAATGTAATTGCGCAACGGAAACTAATTAGCTTTCGATTTTAATTTGGAAAAGTGATAAATACTAAATACTGACCTCTAATAAAATAACATAAACAGTTAGTGGCATAAAAAAGAATTAAATAGGAACTAATTACATATTTCAGTATTGGTATTGGTTTATTTCAGTTTAGGTACTAATTTATTTATTAGAATTATTAGTATCTGTTCTAAATCTCATGGAACTATTGAATGCTCGTAACCTAAAATAAGTGTTGGACACACCTTTGTTTAGCAGTGGACTACTAATGACTGAAAAGAGTATGTAAAACAATAAAACCATTGTTTTTCCTGACATATATTATGTACTAACATATTCATAAGTACATTATACTCAGGACTCTGTAATCTCTTTGTAATCCACAGACAAGACATCCTCTAGACTGAGCATAGTAACGCTACCCCCTCTGCAACTATATACGGTAGTTTTACTCCATCTTCGAGTCAAAGTGTCAGAATCCCGTGCTGTGATTGGTCCGTGTCTTTGAACGGACCAATCAAGGCATGGGATTCGCTCAACTCGTCCCCCCGCACCCCCGTATTTTTGGCAGCATCGGTTTCATGAAATAATTGCTCTAAACTCCGTCTAGAGGATTCCTAGTCTATGTTGTAATCTCTGTAAACAAACAAAAGAACGAAGCTTATAAATTTTACGAATGCTTGTAGGCGTATCAGCGTAATGAATCCAATTAAAAGTAACATCGTCGTTGAATCCGTGTGATTAACGACGGGTCAATGGGGGCCCGGAAAATTGATTGATATTGGATACTCCATCACTGACTGACTTGATTGCTGCACGATGCTCTTTGTTATCATTATTTTCAGATTTTCAGAATAATGTATTTTTTTTATTATGAGGGAAATTGAAATATGATGTTTTTTCTTACCTAACATTTGTAAATTGGCGGCTGCGATTGAATTGCTGATGTATTTCTTTGGCCCTTTCATCTATATGAGTACCGGTATCTTTCTGAAGCGCTAATAGTTTGAGCTAGCCAACTATTAAATACGATTTTGCGCCCAAGTAGCACAAACGTTCTGTGTAACTGCATTTTTACAGTACACCATGGACCTAGTAGCAGCTTAAAATTGCTGTATATCAGCACTATACCCTGGTATAATGCTGATATAACTCTGATTTGGGCACAAATTTACGTGGCTAAATGCTGTACAATTTAGTTATTTTTGCACTTTATTAGCATTAATAAAGGTAACAGCTACTCCAAGTGCTGAACATTGCCTGAATAACAAGGTACGTGGTCCTAATTAATGCTAATATGCAGCCATACTCGTATCCGCAAAATTGGGATACGTGTGAACATCTTAAATGCTATTAAAAAGCTAACAGTAGATTATCAGTAAAATTGTGGTACAATGCAGACACGCGTTTTTAATTTTTACTCGGTATCAGAAACAGGCATTTGAAGTGCAAACTATTGAGCCGTGTGCGTGAAGATGCCATTTTGTGGATTAAATATAAAGTTAAGGTAAGTAAATCTTTGGGTTGTTTAATTACTTATGTGTTATGTTTTATCGGGAATGTAACTTTATTGTGAAATACCTACCATATATATTTAGGTCAAAATTTTCACGCGCTCTCATAATATCTACAAATACGCGAAAAAGTTCAAAATTATATAGGCTAATATTTGCAAGTTTTTTTTTACATATTAATTTTACATGTAAGCTGTTTACATATTGATTTATTTTTGATCTAAATGAGTTCCATGTCGAGATTTTCTAAAATAAACCAAAATGATAAAAGCTAAATCTTCATAATAATACGAGTTGCGTACCTAAAATGGCGGAAAAACGAGTGGTCAGTGTTAACTTTGATTTAATGTTCAATGCTGAATTAATGGGCACGAGTGGACAGATTTACAGCAGTGCGCTGCTGTGTAGCTGCATAAAAAGACACACTCGGTACAATTGTGGCCGTCTGTGGCCTTAATTAATGCTAGTATCCGAGAATACTCTGTCAGCTGAGTAATGGCGTAGAAGTGCACGTTTAAGGAGCACAGAGCATTATATCTTTGTTAATGAACTTCACATCGTGACTGTTTGCGTTATAGAGGTCCGTCCGTATGTTCTCTCTTAAAATGCGAGTTCTTTAAAGGTACACATGTGAACCATTATACAGCCCTTGTCTGAATAAACGGGTACGAGTGCACAGATTTACAGCAGTGTGCTGCTATGTAACTGCATAAAAGGTCACACTTGGTATAACTGTGGCCGTCTGTGGCCTTTATTAATGCTAATATACGAGTATACTCTGTCAGCTGAGTAATGGCGTTGAAGTGCACTTTGTTAATGAACTTACTGTTTGCGTTATAGAGGTCCGTATGTTCTCTCTTAAAATGCGAGTTCTTTAAAGGTACACCTGTGGACCATTATTCAGAAAACTGCTTTATTTGTGTCCACGAAATGCGCTTATGCAGCTGATAGGGTACAACGTTACTAAAAGCTGAATAACAGTGAACAAGTGGCGGCTTTGTAGCGCTTAATAGGATCGCTGTACAGAATAATGCATTATATTGTGTCACGTTATTTCTTGTGCAGCTATTGCACTCCGAGTGAACACTAATAACTCGTTAAAAGTGCTGAAACAACCGTTGTGGACCTAGTGTGGAATTATATAATGCAGCTTTGTGCTACTTGGGCGGTTTTATTCACGAGAAGGTAGTAAAGTATTAACTTCGTCTCTGTTTGATCAATGATCTGATTGGTCGAGAAAATCTTTAAATACATTTAACTATAGTCGATGCAACATAAAAACCAATATTTGATCTATGGTTAAACTGATAACCTGAATTTCATTAGGGTCCATTCATAACCGTCAAATATTGGTTCTTACGTTGCGCCTACTATAGATACAATAAAATACAAAAAAAAAAACTTACATAAATATTCTTCTGACTGGGGATAAAATGTATTTATTTACGATTTCTCTCACTTGTAACCGTTAACCAATTGACAGCGTACTACACAAGATAATTGAATTACATTCCGAATTGCATTCATTCCACTCTGTAAAACATTCATCCGAGCTGAAGTGTGCTGCAGTATACGCTGACATTAAACGAAGTGTTATAACTGCTTATTTTCATAAATCCCTAACTCAATTAGAATATTCATTCAAAAATATACCACGCACCAAGTAACATAGAGTACAAATTCGAATAAAAACTAGAAATGAACTGCGATTTTGTTATAGTAAGTTATATTTGGATGGGGAGAGACAGACGCCGTTAAGTTCGAGTGAAGAGCTCTAAACTGAGCTAGTTTAATATAAATAAAAGCGCAGCTGCTCGTTCATTCTACATTCTGACTAGCGACACTTGCTACTGGTTATGTCCGTACCGCGTTTCGCACGGATTAACTCAGAAACTTTTGCATAATGTATAATATGTAATATGTAGAACTATACAAATTGTACAAGATAGTTAGTTAGAATATAAACTACCTACCTACTTAGTCTTGTAGTTTATGAGTGGGCTTCCACATTCACTTTATCACGTACATGGTCTTTATAAATATAATTGCATCTACTGATTTCTTATTGGTCAACAAATTGGTCTGGAACTCAATTTACAAAAAACAAAATTGATTACAAACTTCAAGGAAACACCGAATATCATAGAAAACACAGAGATTGAATACGTAAAAAGCTTCGTGTACTTAGGTAAACAATTATCTTTCAACGCATCAAACAACTTAGAAGAGATAGATCGAAGAATTAAGAAAACTTGGAATATGTTTTGGAGTAAAAAAGAAGTTCTAAAGAGCAGTCTCCCACTTAAATTGAAAAAGGTAGTAATAGACTCTTGCCTACTCCCAGCTATATGACATACGGCAGTCAAACATGGAAATACACCGAAGAAGCTAAAAACAAAATTAGATGTTGCCAAAGGGCTATCGAACGCAATATTCTGAAAATAAAACCAAAGGACAAGATAAGACATAGTGTTATTAGAGATAGGACCAAAATAATAGATGCGTTAGAATACAGTCTAAAGTCCAAATGGAAATGGGCCGGCCATGTAGCTAGAATGCACGCCAAAAGATGGACAAAAGTGGCCACTTTGTGGAAAGGGCCAGACGGCAAAAGAAGACACGGCAAACCAAACGCCAGGTGGTCAGATGAACTCCGCGACATAGATAAGGATTGGCCCAACACTGCACAAGACAGAAAAAGATGGCAAGAGCTGGAGGAGGCCTTTACCCGTGAGGGGTCCTAACCAAATTTTATAGTTTATACATACTAGGTTAAGTGTACAAAATTATTTACTTAAAATATATTTTAATTTACCTACCTTTAAGTTGATATGTTAAGTTATTTTTTTTTGGTTATGGAATAAATGGGCTTTTTATTTATTATTATTTATTTACTGATTTCTTATAGTTGCAAAATCATTGTGCTTCAGCATAACTAAATGAAACACGAATTTCTCTCACCTGAAATATGCAAATTCTAAAATTGACCAATACAGGAGTATTATTCGTTAACTAAGTTGCGCTGCTATGAATTCTGTACACGTACTGTGTTATTAGACAAGTTTATTCATGTGACAATACAGAGTGCAGAACAGCAGAGCACCTGCTCTATTCCGCGACACAAAATCTGTATATATTGAAATCATATAACTAGTACGTTCACTAACTTCAGATTATAATAGACTGTTTTAAAGAATTAATCTGCATGTACCTAAACCTCTGGCTCTATTTTAGATTAATGAATACTTGGTTTTTAATACTTTCATATAACGTAATACACTACCTATAAAACAGTAGGTATAGGTACCTACATGTGAAGGATGTAAGGTTGGTATTACAGTCGACAGACAAACTAATTCTGAATGCATTTTGGGCTCTACTTTACTTTTCCTTAGTGTAACTTAGCTTTGATGGTTACTCATTATTTTAATTCGCAATATTTAACATGAATGTGCACTCCAAGTGCAAGTAGCCTAGCCAAGGTGACAATCGCTATCGCTCTTCTATCGCTACGACAACGGTGTCCTCTGACGTGATAACCAGAGATCGGAGGTTTCATTTTGATTCCCATCCCATAACACAAAGATTTCTTAGATTTAGTAAATTTATTAAAGAAAATAATCAGTATGTTTTCCAAATTTTCTGTAGGTACTAATTTTTTATAAGAAAAATATATTTAAGTGCTATTTATTGACTAAGGAACAAAATTAAAACTCAGGTAAAAAATTAATTAAATGATTAACTATTTAATCAAATTTGGAGTCATGTCCACATTATTGCGTGCAATGACGCCAATCTGTCCGATCTCTGGTGATAACAAATACTTATTACAATATAAAGCATGAATTGGCTTTCGGACAATTCTTTCCCGATTTTTATTTAAATCAGAGATTCAGGCTGACCTAGTTCGTTGTCAAACTACGTTAGGACCTGACCGTGTAGGTATTATCGTTGGTTGCAAGGACGCGGGCGAAGACAGTTCTCACGCTGATGAATATTACATGATAAGCTTTCTTGGGGTTTCAAGTTCCTAGCAAATCTCTGCTAAACATAAAGGACTTCGTCCTTATCAACGCGGCATGTTAACTTGACCCGCTAAAGTGTCATTCAATAGAACTTGCTAACTATGTAAACAAACCGCCATACTAAAATTGACACTGAATGTCAAATTACTAGTAACTTTTGTTTACATAGTTAGCAAGTTCTATTGAATGACACTTTACAGTCCGCTGAGGGTCGCTAGCAGTAATTGCACGTGTGTTCCGCAACATGTTGTATAACGAAATACCGTATGATATAAGGGAATGTAAATCATTTAGGATGTTTAAATTTAAAATAAAAATGTTTCTATTAGACAAAATTAAATTAAAGTTACCACCATAAGCAATAAGATGTACTGTTAACAATTAATTAGGCAATTAGCTAAGTTTACCCATCTATGTTTTAAGGGAGTTCCCGCTGCCAACAAACTGTCCTGCAGTTTGGCAGAAGAAAAAGATATGTATGTTAGGGTTTATTTCATCTGAATAAACGATTTTTTTTATTTACCCTAATGCACCATACCGATCGTAACGTAACAACTAAGCGGAATCGGAGAGCGCTCATACTGGCCACGTAGCCAACGTGTCAATATCTCGTTTACGCTCCTTAATAGCGATCGTAACGCAACTGTCACTGTCGCACTAATATGGAAGAGTGATAGAGAGACACTAAGCGTTTCATTGTCGAAGCGATAGCGATTGTCACCTTGGCTAGGCCGGCTGGATAGATTAAAAACAAGAAATAACGGTTGCACTCCGGGAGTGCCGATAGAAGTGAAACTCACCTCACTATATATGTTACCGACGCCCGGTAACACGATACATACGTTTAGCGGAGGTATTCTATTTATTTATTATATATTATTATCATTCTCAAATAAGATCACACTTTTTCATTGACATGTTTATTTACATACTGCCATGACAACGTCAAATTATTTGAACATAGGTAAAGAGTCTTGAAAAGGAGTCCGCAACATAAATGTCAAATAACATTAAGTTTTTCTTTATTGATTTAAATGCCATTTAAATTATGAGTGGCCACCTTACGGGGCTTACGGTCACGTGATCGCCATACGCTGTCTCGAGTTTATCATTTTTTCCCCACCTCAAAAAGTGTCCAGCGTCGCTAAAGAAGTTTTCACTTCAAAAAGCTCTCGATTCATTCTTGCTCGGTAAGCAATTAGAATGACACCCCTGAAATGTGACTGCGAAAGTTTAAACCGGAGCCACGTGCGCCAGATTACATATTTCAGTCGCAGTTGGATGTGGTCAGGGGTATTCTGAAACAAAAATCTTGTAATGTACAAAAAAATATGCCGCTGGCTACAGAAAGTCAAATTCTTTTCGATCAGATGAAATCGTGAGTCTTTTAGAAACGTAAAATGAAATGACGTAAAATCATCTATAATAGACAGTCTAAAAAAAAAATGTTTTAGATATCCCTTGATAGACATCTGACGAAAAACAAAGGAGGCGCCACTCAAAACTTGTAAAAGTTTTGAGTGGCGCGTATTGTCATTGATGTTCTTTTCCAAATACAATCAGATTTAATTAAATATGCAAAAAAAAAATAGGTATGCACCTACCTACCGAAATTTTCAATTTCTTTTCGTAGGTTTAATTTTACGTTAATAGTTTTGATGTACGTCCAATGCTCAGTTGAGAATTAAATCGCCCGATTTTGACGCAGATGTTAGGTTTGGATTGTCTATTGTTTTATTGCCCACGAGTAACAACTCCAATGCTCGATTTTAGGTTGACCTTTTCACGCTATAAATATCGCCAAAGTAACGAAATTCTTTATATTGTCCAGGTTATTTTTTGATGACGAACGCTGTTACAAACCAAACGTTAAGTTACGTTAGCTTTTCAATTAAGGAAAACATAGCAAGGAAGCCGGACTAATCCTATTACGGCCTTGTTTCTCTGCAGGGTTTTAAGTCGGTTTCGTTACCTTTCCACGCCAATTTTTGGCTTTTCGGCGGACCATGAGCTCGTTTATGCAACTGATGAAGCGGTTAGGGTCTCTTTTATGCACCTCGAACATATCGTATGTAGGTAGGTTATAAATGCCACTTTATTCCCATCCTATTTGATTTCAAAGAGTCAGTAAGTACAGGGATTTCCTTTAGATATGGTCAATGAATATCGATAGAGGTGTAAATTCTATTCACTGTACATCATAGTCTCACCTAAAATTGGCTATATAGGCTATCTTTTGACTCCTTTAACTCAACCACGCCACCAACATGCCACGAAATTACCGATTAGATATGTATCGAACTGCCGTAAATAATCAAATACTCTTCTTGTTTCACAACGTTTCCGCTATTTTATTATACTATATGTCGACACGAATAACAAATCAGTACTCTCGCATTTCAATAGAGGCCGTATTTCAAAAGTTACCCTTCATTTTCACATTTTGTTTCAGACCTTGTCGGGGTGCAAAAAATTGGCTTAGTATTGTGTTATTTTATGGCTCCTCTACACGATGGGCCAGCGCCGGCCACTCCAAGGGACGCATTTATGCGTTAGAGGGAGCAAGTGATATTGCTATCTCATTCTACCGCATGGCTGCGTCCCTTGGAGTGGCCGGCGCTGGCCCATCGTGTAGAGGAGCCATTAATAAAATGAGTTTAAAAAGTTTTGATAATCACGCTGTAACCATGCAGTGTATACTGTGTATATAATTATGTTAAGGACTCAAGTTAGACCGGGCCGAAGCTTCAGGCGCTTCGTTTTCTATGGACGCCTCGGCCCGGGCCTGGCCCGGTCTAGCGTGAGTCATCCTTTATACTTATTTAAAAATCAACTTTATTATCACTGTTTAATCATTACTACTTCTTTGCCTTTAGTACCCTAAACTAGGTAAAATCACTCCGTTTTGAAAGCCTAGATCTGACACACAGAATGGCAATATTGTGTGGCAAGCTATTTTTGATGCATAAAATAGTAATCTAGTATTATTTTTAATAATATTAGAATAATAAAGTATTTCTCGCGTCCTTTGCTGTTTGCTTTCTCCACTTCATAGATACAGCAATAGCAACTCAAGCGTGTCTTTCCATTTATTTCCTCTGTATACCTGTGATATAGGGCCCGATTCGGATTTTGTAATAGACATCTATTAGATATCTCTTAGACATCGCCAAGATACGATAACGATATGTTTAAGATCTAACCTGTCAAATTGGACATTTCCGCGATTCTGGACATACTCTTGAAGGATTTTCACAAGATATTACTTAGAGATCTAATTCACATCTAATAGATATCTAACACGATCTATAGTAAAAGTGACATTGGTTGCCCGAATTGCGTTGCAAAAGAGAACTAGTTGAAATCTAAACTATAACGTATCTAGAATGGATCTAGTACGTGTCGTCTCTTGTGAATATCTTGAAGTTCGAATATGGCAGTTACTTACTTGATAATACGCACATATGCTAGAGATGGGCCAAATATGGAGTTTTCCGAATACGAATATTCGGCCGAATTATTCGGTTCATCTATATCATTCTAATAAAGCATTTGAAAAGGCGGAAATTACGTTAGCAGCTCAAGTGTAGTCAAAAGGCATGGGACTCGCAAACTTGACAACACTCCAAATAATCAAAACATCTTACTTATGGATTCAACGGCCTCCTAGCCTAGTCGGTAGTGAAACAGGATGTCCGAATGCCTACAACGCAGGATGTCCCGGGTTCAAATCCTGGTAAGAGTATTTCTGTTTGTGTATTCATCATTTTGTGTCATCATGTTGAGCTTACTGTGGGGGTAGATCGATTAGTGTAAAATTGACCCATAATATTTAATTAATTTAAAATTTTGTTTTTGAATTATTTACGTACCTATGTATTAATCTAAAAAAGATATGTCTCATGATGTGTTTGAAGAGAGTACTTGAAAGGTTGCGGAGGAGCTTACATTTTACAGTGTTACAACAAGACAAACATAATAAAAAATATTTGTCTAAAGTTTCGGCCGAGTACTAAACGAAGATTTATGATTAGGAAAACTTACCGAATAATTACCGAATATCCGGCCCATCTCTAACATGTAAGTACATTGACAGAGCGTGGGTGTATAAATAACGAATGCTAACCCGTTTGGTGTTTTCCTTGTATTAAGAAACAAAACGATTCATAAGTGAGGGAAAACAACGAAACATTGTATACCCTCCGGCCACGACCAGAAATTACAGAATCGAAATCGTATTTTTTATCTATACGAGTATAAAGAAACTATAGCGCAAATTTATGGAGGAATTTTATTGGTAGGAATTAATCTACATAATATTAACTTTCTCTATACCATATGTAAAATGTATGTATGTATGTAATGTATTTTTTGATAGAGATAAATTATATTGTTATGAAACAAGTGAATACAATCATATATAAATAACTTAATTTTAATGTAAATTAATTCCTCTAAACGCAATTTTCGGATCTAATTTGATTGGTTTAAACCTGCATCGAACGGATTCACTCTCAGTGATTTTTTGCAGATAATAGACTGTTTACTGTAGGTGTTCTCTTGTCCACAAAATTAAGTCATTCAAGCGTCAGCCGTCGAGTTTTCCCGCTTTCTTTGTGACCGAGGCATAAGTACCTAATAATGGAAGTACATCTTAAGGTATATTACTTGTAAGTACAGCCAATTCATTTTAAATATCAAAGAAGCTGAAACAAGGCCCATGTAACGCAAAAACAATTTATGTTCAAACAAAATAAAACCTTATTATATTTAAGAACGTAATAAGCAACGAAATTAAAATACAACATGTACGAGTACGGTTTTAAATTATTGATAGCTCAGGCAAAACGTCTTAAGTGCACGGTAATTTGATAAATGTTACAGCGTTTTAGGAGTAAAATAATGGCACAATCACAGCGGCAAAACAAGGGAATGGCTCCCTCGGGGCTCGAATGACATAATGTGACGAATAGGCGCACAAACCCCTCTAATTTAATACTTCGGCCACATGAGTAAAAATGTTGAACCGAGTAACGGTCTCATACAAGCGACGTGTGCTATGAGAATGCAATACATCCACACACAGAGATCACCTCAACTACAAGATAGGGTATACATATGTAAGACAACTCGCGGTCACCACACACAGGCGCTCCTGTACTAATTTAGCATAAGAATGCAACCGGTTAGGTATTTCAGTTGCGTTCCGGTTGAGGACCTGTATCACTCACATAAATTAAAAATATCTACAAAAAAATTGTTCCAAGTTTGAACATTTAGCTATTCTAGCGGAATAGCATTTTGCGAGTACCACTTTTACCTATTGTGGTTACCTCGACCACTAATGTCAAAAAGAAGTACCTACTTAGGGCGGCATGTTTTGCAACCCTATGAGGTACAGAACGTTACGGCCCAAAGCATTTGTAATTTTCTGGATGCAACGGGCATTAGTAATGAACTTTAAAGGGCCGTCACAATAGATCAATACTTGGTCGACGTGACACTCAAAGGCCCGATACCACCCCAATAATAATAAATAAATACCTCGCGCTCTTCTCTTTATGAAGCGGTGTCTGTTTAACTTGCGGCGCCTGGGTGTTCCCTATCGTCGAAGTTTCAGTATAGTTACTCTGTTCCGTTAGTTTAGTCAAGTGATTGGGCACCAGCTGGCTATGATGACGAGAAAACTAACTGGTATCCATCTTCACAAACAACGCTATTACGGCGTGTGTCATACGGCCGTTTTATTAGGCGTTTTTGTTTAATACTGTTCTCGTTTAATTTTGTAGTAGTTTTATATTATGTAATTTAGCAAAATATCTATTATTTATTTTTTTAAACTTTATTACACAATACACAAAAATAATGTACAAATGGCGGACTTAATGCCTAATGGCATTCTCTACCAGTCAACCATAGGACCAAACAGAGACATGTAGAATTGGTGCAAGGAGAAAAAAGGAATTTACTTATTAGAACTTAGTAAACAACTAAACAATTAATAATCCTGATAAACTACATGTAGAATACACAAATAAAAACACTAGAATATATATAATTAATATACTACCGTAAAATGGGGTGAGTAGGGTCAAAACTGAAATTCAAACCTCTATAACATTTTATTTATACATATGAAAACTGAATGGTGTATATAATAAGTATTCCGGACGTTTGTATTCTAGTTTTTATTTTATTTTGGGTAGTTCCATTTCATAACTTTGACGATAAAGAGGAAAACCACCTTACCCCGTAGTGCCTCGTATTTGGGGTGAGAGGGGTTTTCATACAAAGGTGATTTTGGAAGATTGTTGGATCGATTTTTTTTATTATGCGTATTACTATAGCTCCATTTTAAATTGGAATACATTATTTTTATAGTAGTAGCCTTAAAATCCCTTCTCACCTCCCTCTCAAACCTTCTCTCCCCATTCATAACCCACCTCTCCCCGCGAAACCTACTCACCCCGTTTTACGGTACTACATATTTCATACATACTCATAATATATAATATAATGATGAACGCTACTCGAACTCTTGTTTCAACAGATACTTATGTAGCAACCGCTTGAAAGCTAACTTGCTCGGGGCTTGTATTATTCTTTTTACGTCGCTGTTTAGGTATGGGACTTGAACAGAAAGTTGTTGGGATCCTAGTTTGTACTAATAAGTTTCTCCTCACTTACCTATACGTAGATTCATATCATAAGTTATAACACCATTTTTTCTGGGTGCGAAACACGGTTACATCGTTATTTAGGTATATTTATAGATAAATATCGATTAAATTACCTCCTTATAGCTTCTAAAGCATTAAGTTATTTAGTTGTCCATTAAAATTTTCGTAAATTTGTCTCTGGCCTCTCGTGTTCCAGCGACAGAGTCCTCGGAGGCCGTCTAAGGAAACTTTTGCGGCGGGGGAGTCTCCAAATCGCTTTACTTCGACGATTCGTCAGCCAATGCGAACGATTTTGTCATTCTAGCAGAAACTTTCCAACTGAAGCATTAAGGTTTTTTGCACCTATTTTGCAGAGATCGGAAATTATCCTCTATCTTTGAAAAGTGGTAACAGAATGGAAATAAAAATCTTGGGTTTAGTGTACCTACAACTTAAATAATATGGCCCATATGTCCTTACGCTTCGATTTAGTCAAAAAATAAATGCAGACGATAAAGTCCCGTATTAGTATAATTTATGATCAAGGATCGTGTTAGTTTAAATCAATATAAACTCTGCTCTTGGTCAAATTGACACTAAGCGTTTAAAGCCAACGGTTAAATATGGGCTACGCCGAAATTGGAATATCTGTTATCCGTTAAATTTCGGGGACATCGTAAGCTATAAAAATCCCGCCCTGATCGCGTTAATGTTGACCTTTGAACTTTGTGGGTATTTGTGACAATCTCCGTGGCGGGGAAATGGAAGGCAAATATTTTTCACCGCTTTCGGGTAAAAGATTCTCCGGCAAAAATATTTCCCCAGCTATCTTGTTTTGCACTGTCACGTTGTACGCTGTTGTACGCGTCACTGCGAACTGTGGAACTCTATGCAATCTTTTTTATTTAGTTATTTGGTTGCAAATGCTGTATACCGCTGGTTGCTGTAATTCGTTATTGTATATTTTTGTTTGCAATTAAGTGAACGTGTTAAATGTTTTTGTATAGGTTCTTGGTTATTTTTTTACCACAATGTAGGTTGTAAATATACTTAGTGTATGAAAAAATGTTTCACTACAAGTTTTATTTACTGGTGTACGCTGCTGTGCTGAATGTATTTTCATTGTTACAATATCTAATAACAAGTTAATTAAGACATGTAATAGCTGTAATAACCTGACTGGAACATGACACATTTGTGATGTAGCTACAATAAAATATTACATTTTTATTTTATATTTCGGAGATAACACAAAAACAATCATACTCGAAACAGTCATTGAACAAACAATGCGCTACCAAATTCAATAAACGAAATTGCTATATATTTGGTTTTCAAAATACCTTACATAGGTTTATATACAGTGAAACCTGGTTAAGTGGGACCTGGATAAGTGAGAAACCTCTATAGCAGGGACTCATGGTGCGGTCCCGACACTTTAGCACTGAATTACTTCTGTTAGTGAGATAAAACGAACCTCTATAACTGGGATTAGCTGTTGTGATTTTATAGTCACATTTACCTCTATAAGTGAGACAGAGAGTGTATTTTACCTCTTTTACTGAGACTATATTTATAAGATTACATTTTCCTAATTGTTTTTTTTTAGAATTGTATAGGAATTGACCTCTGTATCTGAGATAACGTCAATCTATGACCTCTCTAACTTGGACTTTATTGCAGGGATCGGATACCGGTATTTTTTGTATGGGAACGGAAACGGTATTTTTTCGTTCTTTGCTAATTACTTCATTTCTAATTGGGCAATCTAATAATACGAAGTCGTAACCTAAAAACACAATTGAGTCCTACATTTCGAGTATAAAATAATTCGAAAAATATGGTTATTTCTAAGTTTTTGCAAAAAACCGGTTCCGATCCCTGCTTTATTGATCAATGTCCGTATTCTTACTAACTCTTAGCACAAATTCCGCATTTGGTTAATTGTGTCTAAACGACTTCAAGTTTCATTTAGTTACTTTATGTAGTTTAAACTATCGCAACGAAAGCTGAAATTTTGATAAGTAACACGAATAAACAGATTTTTATTTAATACATTTCTAAGACGCAATGAAGTCCGTATCAAATTTAATTGAGAGATTCCTTTGGAGAATCATTCAAAATAAATTCAAATAAATATTTAAACAGACTTAAAAAATATTTAGGGACAAGGATTATTTTACGTACCTTATTTATTTTTAAAGATAATTACAAAATACCTTATTAACCACCTCTATAACTGAAATATATCCTCTATTCTCACCTCTATTAATGGGACCCTCTGTAAATGAGACAGACATTTATTTGTACCTGGCTAACTGAGAGCCTGGGTAAGTGAAATACCTCTTTAAGTGAGACAAATCTGCTCGTCCCTTGTAGTCTCACTTATCCAGGTTTCACTGTAATTGGATAAGCGACACCGTGTTACAAAATAGGCCAAAACTGGAGGTTTTTTGTAATTTACATGTTATGTGTTAGGCAGCCAGGGGTAATCCGGGTCTCAAGATAAACTAGGCGCCAGAGCCGTAAATCTGACAAGATTGATGATCCGCCTGACCTTAGCATACGCTTGCCCCAGCCGTAATTGCACGCTGCCTGTGTTGGATCGCTGGCTGTCTGACAAAAAACGTGCTTTCTTTCTGTAATAACTATAGAGAGGGACGGGTAGTCTATCTCGCAGGTGAGACACTGTCGCGGAACTCCTATGCTAAGCCGGCAAAAGAGTATTTTTGGTAGTTTGTAGAGTGGTTTAAGTACTTAGATACTTACTTACACGATTGATGATTCGACCAAGAAACTGCATGCTGATTTATGGTGAATCGCTATGTGCTTGACAACAGACGTGCTAAAAAGTGTGGAGTTAAAACGTGCAATTGCACTTTATTGTCATTTTAGTGTCATAACCAGGTGCTTAAGCCTAAAATACTGATTATTATCATGTACCTACTCAATGCTGTGCAAGTGTTTTATTGAACACGTAAAAAATAAATGAAGTAAATCATTTATAAAAATACATTGTGGAAACAGGAATAACTAAAGAAACATTAAATTAATACTATATTCACTTAATACCTATTAAATACTGCTTTAAAATTAAATTGAACCTAAAATTAGTGATCATCAAAAATGTCTTCATAACTTGTCGCCTACTCTACGGGTTTATTATTTCTTTACATTTTTTTATCCAAAAATATTTTTCCTATATTTCCGACAGAAAGTTAGCGATCCTGTTACAATTGCTAGTGGACTGCATTTCTTTTGACATTGATCTTGTTAGGGGTCTAAATTAATTTTGACACTTCACTATAAAGTTTTAGGCCTTTGAACACTACTGTAAATCTTCATTTGTGAGGTACCTACATACAAATGATAATAAATTTTAGTTACAAAGGTTACAAGTTTGCTATATGACATATTTGTAAATTACTCCTGACTCGGTTCTAAGTGGTGTAGGTAAATTATGTGTTTTAATAAAATCTATGACGTCAGTGGGGTATAGGCGTAACTTAATGTATTTCAAGTGCCTACTAAACATTGTGCCAAGTCATGTGACCATTTTAATAGTAATTATTTTAACATGTAATATGAGGGCGTAAGGTGTTCGTGTTACACGATTTACAGTTACCTAAAACATACTCTCCAAAACAATAACTATGTATAAACTGAAATAAATGTCATATACTAAGAAAAAGTGACCCAAGCCTCTAGTGCCCCAGGCTGGAATCGAACCAGCGTCCTCTGCTATCGCGGCAGGTGCCTGTTACTTACCTCTCGGCCACCGGGGGACAGCGGCATAGGTCGAATTTTTCCAAATAATTTAATTTGTTCTAGTATGTAACTAAAGTATAACTAGCTAATTTGTATGTTCAAGTTTTGTTTGAAGTTAATTTGAACATAATGAGCAGGCTTCGGTGCAAAAGTTGGCATACCATTATCATCACGCCATGCGCTAATAAAAATGCTTCAAGCAATATTAAAAACGAGTTTTCTTCGTTCATTAAATAAATAAAAAAATATTGCCTGTTAAAATAACCTTTCAAATTGATTGGTTTTCTTATGAATTCCAAACTGTAATCGAATGAATCATGTAGACGAGAGCGGCGGGGAGCGGAGTGGGGAGGGGAGGAGGCGGGTAGGGTCGTAGCACTTGATCGTAGTCGCGTAGCGCGTAGGCGGCCGCCGTAGCGTGTAGGCGGCCGCCGTAGCGCGTAGGCGGCCATTCATTTCTCTACGGCCCATTCGAGGGCTTCGAAATATGAGGGAATCATTAGACATGCTTAATAGTTTAACCTTTTTGAAAATAATCAACGGACATTAAACAAGCATTTATGTTTATTTGCCTCAAAACATGATTTCTTACATTGAATTATTACATATTAATGTATTAGGGTGATTGTAGTGGAATTATGTTTTTTATTAAAAAAATTTAAGGTTTTGATAATGATTTGATATAAACTGCGATTAGTGCAGGCTAAATGTGCATCAATAAGCGAACAGCGGGTCTAGACAAAATCGTATGACGACAATATCAGAACTTAAGAAATAGTAAAATCAAAATACCGTTGCCATTTCGTGGAAACTGGGTCATTTATCTAAGGCATCATACTTGCTGTAGCTATTTTTCCATTTTGTTTTGTTGTAAAACCGTAAAATATAGCCGCTATATATAATAGAATTAATATTTATCTTGCAACTGATGAGCCAAAATAGTGGAGTCTTGCAAGTTCGCGCTTCGCGCCTCCTTTGACGCTGCCCGAAAAACCGACAAAAAACGGGGACATGGCGCGAAGGCGTGAACAATCTGTGAAATCGACGCCACACTCGCGTTCGCGGCTTCGCGCCGCGATTCGCGCACAACCGTGGAGGGCCCTCAAGATATCGAAAAACTGTACTAAATAAAACATGTAGCAAATTTAATCAGCTTTCATTTTGTACAATGATCAGTCATTAGAACGCATAGTTTCCGAGATATAAGCGAAAAACCGAAAAATAGGACCTTCAAACCTCCCTCTTCCCCCGGCTCAAGGGGGAAGAGGGAACATCCTAACTAGTTCAAACAAAGTTACGAAGTCAAAAATTGTGTTCCAAGCATTTCCCTCTAGGTATACCTTTTTTTGAGAATTCGTTGCCTGCGGGCTCAGCACGGTTCCATTTTTATCGACTATCACTATGCCCGTCACTTTCGCACTTACATACTTGTTAGAACGTGACAGGCATGGTGATAAACGATAAAAATGCTACCGTGCTACTAGGGCTGGCCTAATTTTAAGTTATTTCTTGTTATCATCAGCGATTTTTTTGTCACAATTTGCCGCCCCTAATATCTCGCCGCCCTAGGCAGTGGCGTAGCGTGAACTAATCTAGCCGTGGGCGAAATCGCATCTGCGAGGCCCATTTCTTTCACTGTGCCCGAAGGGGCCTCGCGCGAAGCCCCTCTTCCGGCGCGAGGCCGTGGGCGACGGCCCACTCCACCCACGCCTAGCTACGCCACTGGACCTAGGCACGTGCCTACAGTGCCTTATGGAAAATCCGTCTATATAACAATACACCTACGCAAGAAACAAATGGGTGGTTATATTTCATTAGGAACTGGTGATGATGGAGCTATTCCAACTAGTCCAATTACAAAACTTTGCAGACATTGAACGCATTTTGTACCATATGATAAGCTGAAACGCGATGCCCTTAATCGCTCTTTGAATAGTTCGTTTCAGAAAACTAGGCTAAGACAGCGCGTATGAAAATAGGACCAGCATAGTTATAAAAACCGAGGTGAACTCATACGTTTTCCGCAGATAGCCACATCTCACACGTTAGGTCAGTTTTAATATAAATTACGAGTATTGGTATAAAAATTAACCTAACTACCAAATGTGTTTGTAAATAAATGCTTATTCACTACCAGATCAATATTAAATATGAGACCATATTTAAGAAGTAAGAAAATATTTAAACTAATCTCTCGAGACATTAGAATATATACTTAGTATAAAGATATAAAGTGCTTATGCCTAAAAATTTGACAACATATAGGTACATGCATACATACATTAAAACATTACCCTTTGTTTGTCAGTCAGTGATTTCTATCATCAAAGCTTTCTTAGAAAGTCTGTCACGCGTACTTCGGGCGAGAGTACGAAGCGAGGGCGGGCGGGGGGACATCAATCCAGCCTCGCTAATTAAACTGTCGTCTGCCTATTTGCACCGTAACTAAGAACCGATAGGATTTGTTTATAAACCAGGGTTAATTCACTGGTCCATGAACGAGCGTACATGCGCCTACAATTGATGAAGTTTCCAAGGGGTAAGTAAATGTAATCTTTAATAATAAAACGCCTTTACAAAAACAGCCTTTAATATTACGTCTTTTTGTGGCCCTCGTCAGCAGTTCAAAATCGCTAAATTTTGGCTTTCTGTGACAATGGTCCAACTGTAAAGAAAAAAACCTAAATCGGTGTTAACCTATAGGTGTTTACACTAATTTTACGGTTTAACTAACGCATTTTAGTCACTCTCGTGACATACGCGGCGCGCGGCCACTGCTCACGCAGTGTTTGAAAATGAAGACCTAAGCTCTCCGAAATATGTCGCGCGAGTAACTAAAAATATGTGAGTTAATCCGTAAAATTTGCTAAATGTTAGTATGACTCACGGCAATTTGAATTCGGTGTAGCCGTCATCGAAATATAAGAAAATACGTGCCTATACATAGGTCAAAAAAGATGCCAAAGAATTGAGATCTTTCTCCTTATTTTTTAAGTCAATTAATAGCTCATAGCCCTTAAAGTTTGTAGTTATTAGTTGGTCGGTTTATCATCAGAGTTAACTTTAATACAGGGGTTTGTTACATCTAAGGCGATAAGCGAAAATATGAAACCATATGCCCGGTGTTTTGAAATATATATAAAAACACCGGAAGGTTCAGCGTCCCTAGATTCCATCAAATATTTCGCGGGTCGTGATTACGTTATGGTCCGCGGATTATTTTCCCACCGAGACAACTTTTACAGAGCGTGACTTTACTGAATTGAGCGACAGCTATTTAACCGTATTGTTTGCTTCAAGGTTCCTACGGGTAAAGGTTTACTTTATATCTTTAGGGGACTTTACGTTTAATTGAGTTTTAAGTGCATTCTAACATTAATCATATTACTTAGTATGTTGTCACGAAGCAGATTTCATATACGCAGTAAACTAAAAACTATCTATAACTTATCGTATCGTTAGCTTTGATCATTTTGTATTTAAATATTAATCTAATAAATAGCCAAACATCGTGAGTTCGGTTAATAAACAAAAAAACAACGGGTTGCACTCCGGGAGTGCCGACAGACGTGAAAACTCAATGACTAGTCCAAAATGTCTGCAGCACTAAAGTCTATTTTTTTATTCGGTAGACTGAAATGACAGTTAATAGTATGGACATGAAATGTCATTTCATACTATTAACTGTCATTTCAGTCTACCGAATAAAAAAATAGACTTTATGTATAATTGACCCATCCTCATTTCTATTGAAAAACTTTAGTTCCGAAATTGCTGGTCAGTGAGCTTGTTTAAAATTCGATTAGATTTCGAATTTGTAGCGTTAATTGTTTAAAATTCGAATAGAAATTGTAAAGTTACCTTGCAGACCTCGCATCTAAATATATTTGGTCATGATATTTTGAGTTTTATTCACCAGTACTAGAGTTCACTTTTATTAGCGATTTCATTAAGATGTAGCTTTATTGAATTATATTTGAGTGATATAAAGTTAGAATGTAACTGTGATATCCTCGTATTTCAGCCCGTACAAGATTAGAACCTTTTTCATGTAATGTCATTCAATTTTCTTTATTGATTTAAATGCCATCTAAATGAGTGGCCATCTAAACCTTACGGTCACGTGATCGCCTTATGGTCACGTAATCGCCTTACGGTCACGTGATCGCCTTACGCTGTCTCGAGTTTATCTTTTTTTCCCCACCTCAAAAAGTGCCCAGCGCCGCTAAAGAAGTTTTCACTTCAAAAATACGATATGCAGTATGTATGCAGTTAATAAGAAGCCATTTTAAACACAGAACGTTGGATTCGTAATTGTCACTGGACTAATTTAATTACGTTCCAAACACTACGTGCGATTGTGAGACTTACTGCCGGTTGTTGCACAGCTACACAGACACACTGCCGTATTCGAACTTCAAGATATTCACAAGAGACGACACGTACTAGATCCATTCTAGATACGTTATAGTTTAGATTTCAACTAGTTCTCTTTTGCAGCGCAATTCGGGCAACCAATGTCACTTTTACGATAGATCGTGTTAGATATCTATTAGATGTGAATTAGATCTCTAAGTAATATCTTGTGGAAATCGTTCAAGAGTTCAAGAGTATCTCCAGAATCGCGGAAATGTCAAATTTGACAGGTTAGATCTTAAACATATAGTTATCGTATCTTGGCGATGTCTAAAAGATATCTAATAGATGTCTATTACAAAATCCGAATCGGGCCTACAAAATTAACTTTAATGAATGAATAGCAATCCACAAAGGAGCTGAAACTTTACAGAAACGGTGAAATCAATGTAAATTAGCCTTACAACTTGTAGTGAGTGGAAACAAGTTACAGAGAAATAAAAAAGAGAGGAAATTGCTACGGAATAGTTTCGCAAGTTACCCGAGGGACTGTGATAAAATACGCTAGTTGTGAGAGCTCCGTTTCGCATAGTTTTGTACAAATATCAAATATGCCAAAAAACTAATCCCCAATTTGCTCTACGTCAGGTCCACGCGGTTGTTCGTCAACAACGTCAAATTTAGAGGAATAAAAGAATTTTTGAATTTTAAAATTCAGTTAGTAGGTATGCGTCCTATTTGTTTGCTTTAAAAAAATATCTAGTTTTGAAGTTTTTAAAACAATGTGCTATAATAAAATGTGGAAAAAATATAGGCTTTGGAGGGAAACTACCTACATGGTTCATTATACCTGTATCCACTCAGAAAAAGATTTATCGAAAAAATATACTTTAATATATTTCTTTCAAGGTTTTTTTGTACCCATATTGGGTTCATTAATTTTTTCCAACCTACGTACACTACATTACCTACGCTCATGAATCTAGTATAACTGGATTGGGCATGAGTGTTGGGGATAACTGACAGAACGGGATAGTCTTATGTATCTTTCAGTAGGAGTAGCAGCGAAAGCGCTATTATTGTTTGTCCTTGTCACAGTCTCACATCTTGTTTTATTCCCCACCGTAAATTGACCACCGTGATTGGTAGAATTCATTTGTTGCCCAACATAACAAATACATTCGACCAATCATAGCGGCGCAATGCGACGCTATGATTGGTCGAATTTATATGTTTTGTCCCTCACGGAGGCACGCGTAGACCACTTCTATAGGATGCTACCTTCTATGCCTACGCTCAATAATGTCATGATGACATAACAAAATAAATGCAGTAACCAAATGTCACTCGACAAAATTTAATTTTTATTTTCGCCTCTTGTTTGCACAAATCTTTAACTCAATATACGTTTGGAAATGTGATAAAACGTGAAGGAAATTCGGGATTGTGAAATAAACGTTCAATATTTAGCTACCTGTATGAAAGTTAGTTTATACAATAAAATACATAAGGAAATCGACGAGGAACCTATTAATTAATGATATAATCTTATTTTCATGTCACAAGTAAGTACCTAGGTGCCGTCTTTGACACATGAGTTATTAAATAATGGACTATGTTACGTGATTTTGCGAATATCTCATTAGCATAGCTCAAAACGAAGCCACGTAGCGTTCATTTGTTTTAATTAATCAGCAAACATTGCGGAAAATGTAACAAACTCATTATGTTTTTCGATTGCGGCCGAAATAATAAGCAACTTTGTTGGGGAAATTATAATGCCCGCGTATAAATTAAGTGTAATTACCAATGGTTTAATCTGGGCACTGGTAGTAATTAAATAAATACCTATTTGAATTATAATTTGCAATTGTGTCGCGTTGTTAGCAAACTAGTAGATATTATCCCATTAGTTTACACTTTGCTAATTCTACCGCTACCGCTAACTGCATGCTGCAATTATTATAAGCTTCTTATTGCCTTAATAATTAAAAAATGAATAAAATATACATAAAATCACGTAAAAGTGTTTTCTATAATGTTACAACTCAAGTATTTTCTACAGTGATAATACGGTAATATCTACAGAGGAAAATGGGGAACATGTATGGAGAACCAGTCGTCCCCTTTTCGTCTTGGGTTATTAACGAAATAAATGTCATATAAAAGGGGAAAAAAACACACACAATATTTTCATAGAATAGTTATTTGTTTTATAAGGGGGCAAAGTTGTTGTTTAACCGCTCGTGCTAATATTGATACCCGAGCAAGAGAAAGATTCCAGAATTGAACCACGAGCGTAGTGAGTGGTTCGAAACATGGAATCTTGAGCGTTGCGAGGGTTTCAAAGCACGAGGGTTAAACAAAATTTGCCCCCGAGTGAAACACAAAATTTTTCACCATACCAACCCGAAGCAAATATTAAATGTAAAATATCAAACAAAATCAAACCAAATCAAATCCAAATGAATGTTATTAAATATTTATCATCCAAAATCATCATTTAAAAGTCAATTCTACCAGCAAATATAAGAAAACAATTCAAAATTTGCATTTGATTACTTTGCCTCACATGTGAATAAAAGGCAACTTTGCTATCGGTTTTTGAAGTGCTAAGTAAGCCTTTCCGAGGTGGTGTGGTGAAAAGTAATTTAAATAATTTATTCTTAGAGTCTTCCTCGGTTATTTCATCGATCCCGCCAATAATATTATCCCGTGTGTATTTCGTTGTCCTTCGACTTCAGTACTCGTACTTAGAATTATCATAAAAGATTCTAGTCTACATTATTAAATTGTACAATGGGACTTAATCGCGTATCTAAATTTTTAAGATTTAATTAATTTAATTAAGATTTAACTCCGACGTTTCGAGGACGGCATTGTCCCCGTGGTCTCGGAGAAGACTGGCTTAAGTTGACATCAGCATCTTCTAACCGCGCGAGTTTTTCGAACTACCCGCACCACCCGAGACCACGGGGACAACGCTGTCCTCGAAACGTCGGAGGTAAATCTTAATAATTTTGATACGCGATTACGTCCCGTTGTATAATTTAATAATGTGTAAAAATCGTGAAAGTTTAAATCAGTGATTCTTGTCTAGTGTTTTACTGGAAACAATTACAGTAAAATTATTTTTCCCCGAACAATGAATCTTAGATGAGTAATTTTTTCTCATGGGTCTCCTAATTGGAATCTTATTCAAATGTCTTCGTGTACAAAGTTTCCGTCTCCGAAATTAAATAATAGAGATTATCTATTATAAAGTTAAACAATACATTTAGAATTATACTGGCTTTTGTAAATTCATCGGTTGCTACATTGTTTTATTGCCTTAAGGTAGGCAAGTTGTACAACTGTACATAAAAATATACAGTTGTACACGATAAAATCTTAATATGCATGATTTGGTATATATTTTTACCGAATGCGCTTTTTATAATAGTTCTTTGATTTTTAATAATCTGTAGATATAATAAAAATACAATCATATTATAATGTATGGGCGTATCTGAGGTTTCGCCAAATATATTCCATCATAAAATATCATTATTTTTTTGTTCTTACTCGACCTAACTTAGAAACCTTATATCAACTCCACATACGTAATATGCGTATTATAACCAGATTGCTTATATAGAGGGTGACCTTAGCCATTGGACAAACCCTTAAATCTCACGTAGGGTTACTTCTCAGGAATGCTCAAAGTTAATATTTTTTAATTAAAACAAAAGATAAAAAAATAAATTTTCATATAAAAGATATTTCCAATAATCGACATCAAAAGAAACATAATTATTAATAATTGGCAGTGCTTTTGACAATTTGATCGAAAATGTGCGGCAATGATGACATTTGTCAAAAGTCAGAATCTTATTAGTGTCATAAATAAAAAAAGTAGTGTCCGACCGAAGGTTCGGTTTCGGTTTCGGTTTCGGCCAGTTTCGGCCAAAAAATCATGTTTCGGCCGTAGTTTCGGTTTCGGCCAAAAAACGGCCGAACCTTTCGGCCGGGCCGAAACATACGCAATGGTACTTAATTCGTTCTATGAAACTAAACTATGTGACAAAGACCAAAAGTTGTGGAACAAGTAGGACAACAATATTAATACATATACTGATTTATGTATACAGAAATTAATCGGTTTATTATTAAACACAATTCCACTAATAATGGGCCCACTGAACCGTCGACGCAGTCTTAAGAGGCTGTCAATACCTAAAACGCGCACACTGTCTAATTGTAACGTAGTAAATGAGATAGCACTGTCGCATGTTACTGGGCCTGGGCAAGGGAATAATAAGAAAACTCATCATCGTCCTCGCGTTATCCCAGCATTTTGGCCACGGCTCATGGGAGCATGGGGTCCACTTGACAACTAATCCCAAGAATTGGCGTCGGCACTAGTTTTTACGAAAGCGACTGCCATCAGACTGACTTTCCAATCCAGAGGGTAAACTAGACTTTATCGGGCTAGTCCGGCTAAATAATATTTCGTACATAAGTTCCGAAAAACTCATTGGTACAAGCCGGGGTTTGTAGTGTTTGTACCTGCGACCTTTGGATTGAAAGTCGCACGCTCTTACCGCTAGGGTACCAGCGCTCAAGGGAATAATAAGAAAACTATTGAAATAAAAATAAATGTGGATTATTTGTGTAATATTACTCGTTAGCGGTTTAGGTATACTTACGTAAATGTTTTAACAGATTGATTTTAATTTCAGACACATAAGTCAAGAAATAAAGACATTAGAACCGTTTAATGGTGATTTCAAAACAATCTTTGCAATTATTTTTTATCGAGCCGATGTCGTTCAATCATGTATCGAGTGCGGCCACGGTCTTAAAATATATAGTAACGGCACCAGTCATGGGACATTTAAGGGGAAATTTGGAGTATTTGTGATATTTCCCTGATACATGTAAAAGTTATACCGCTTAGCTTGTTAAAAGATGAATATCCTATCCTTCTTTCATGTTTCAGGCGTGTTGTATCAAAGATACTGCAGTCAGTTTCCACATAATTAATAAATTAAAAGTATGTGTTTTTTCTCCAGTCATGGACACCAAAGCTCCAGTAATGGAACCCCGGTAATGGACGTGGATCCAGTAATGGGCCCCCTATAATGGGCATACCCTATCAGTATAAGATATTGGAATAGGGAATAAGTTTTTGGCAAAAAACTAGTTATTAGTCATTTTTGTCACCCGATTGCATTGTCATCCGATTTGCATACGTATCCAAAATTTCAACTCAATCGGAAATCCGAAAGTGGCTCAAATGCCATTTCCAAGATTTGAACCACACTAACTAATACAGGATGGATTTTCTTTTTGGGTCAGTGAGGGCAGCCAACAGATCCTGTGCTGCGACGAGAAAACGGTCTTAGAAAACCTTCCCTCGATTTCAAATTAATGAAGATTGGCTTTTACAGATTTTGGAAAAAACATACAGGGTGCGAGAAAAAGGTAATTTTTGACAAACTTTTTTTTGATGCCTATCGATCCCATTCCTATTGAGGATCAAAAGCTGCTATGGAACTAAAAAAAAATTTCCGGCTAGAAAAGCCACAAATCGAGGAAAACTTTTCCCATACAATTTGTATGAAAATGAAAACTTTTATTTTTCACATGCTATTTTTGTATGCCAATCGATTCCATTCCTATCCAGTCTCAATAGTTTTTTTGGGGTAAAAATTAAATTTCTCATTTTCTCCATAGTAAATGTATGGAAAAAGTTTTTATTAATTTGTGGCTTTTTAGTACATTACCGTAAGTTGACCCCAAAGAAACTATTGATACTAGATAGGAATGGAATCAATTGGCATAGAAAAATAGCATGTGAAAAATAAAAGTTTTCATTTTCATACAAATTGTATGGGAAAAGTTTTCCTCGATTTGTGGCTTTTCTAGCCGGAAATTTTTTTTTAGTTCCATAGCAGCTTTTGATCCTCAATAGGAATGGGATCGATTGGCATCAAAAAAAAGTTTGTCAAAAATTACCTTTTTCTCGCACCCTGTATGTTTTTTCCAAAATCTGTAAAAGCCAATCTTCATTAATTTGAAATCGAGGGAAGGTTTTCTAAGACCGTTTTCTCGTCGCAGCACAGGATCTGTTGGCTGCCCTCACTGACCCAAAAAGAAAATCCATCCTGTATAGAAACTACAGGGCAAGGTAAATAAAATTTTGTAAAAACGATATTAATTTATCCGAAGTCCGAGGAGACCTCCTGACATAGTTCGTACATTATACTTCTGTATTGTTTAAACATGAAATTACGCCATGGCAAGCATCATTATGTAAATTATCCCATCATAGGAGGTATGCAGTTTTACAGCTCCTATAATGGGATTAGGCAAAATACCACTATTTTTTATACATCTCTAGAGTCACAACATAATGTGTTGTATACCCTTATCTCATGGTAGATGCAATTAACAAAACACATTCTAGTTTACACCAAGTAATAATTAATTACAATTTAATATATGAACTCACCTCTCTTAGCGAAGTTGTTAAGAATTCTTACTGGTTATTTTTTCCAGTGACACGACAACTTTTGGGTTGGCGCCAATTTCTTAAAAAGTAACCGAAATTAATAAAAAGTCAAACTTAAACAGCTCTATGACTCTTATTTATGGTAAAATATTGCCAGTGTTTATAAACTACTTTTACATACTTATTTTAGAGGATTTGTGGTTTTATGTCCCATTACCGGTTCCACGTCCATTATAGGGTCCATTACTATAATAAATATTAACATAGGTATAAATATATTTTTTGCTTTACTAAATCAAATAGTTTTTCTTAAAAGGGGCTACCTGCGGTTTTCAACGATTTTTGACAAATTTTGAATCGTATCTCCTACTTTTGCACTACAGATAGATTTTTATAAGACATACGGCTATCGCTTCTTCAATATTTATCTCCATTATTGTCTACCGGATTTTGAAAGAAATTGATACTATTTTATGATATTTTTAAACATTGTCTAAAAGAAAACTTTTTCGTATCTAGATTGCTGTGAAGGATATTACTTATACGAAATCTACATATTTGGGTTCGTCTTTGACGTGTCGTAAAACGTGTCTAGGGTTTTAATTTTAAACGAATTAACACAAAAGTTATGGCCAGAAAACCAGTTTTTTGGCCTTAAATTGTTCAACTTTGATGCCAAATATCTCGAAGACAATGAACTTTGAAGTAAACATGGAATACTATATTGCTTAAAGCCGTTGCTGTTAATATGATAAACTACAAAAAACATAAGAAAACTAAGGGATTCAGAACGAAGGTTATTAGATTGGCGGATCCCCTTAAGTAACATCAATTTCAAGGACATTGGGTGTTGACAGCTCCTTAATATGAGTTTAAAAGCGGTTTTATGACATTTTTTCAACGATTTTAACAAGTCTTCAAAAGTTTCGGTTTCGGTTTCGGTTTCGGCCGAAACTAGAGCCAAAGCCGAACATTCGGTTTCGGTTTCGGTTTCGGCAAAAAAACATGTTTCGGTCGGACACTAAAAAAAAGATAATCGAAAAGGTCGAAGAAGGTTTCATACTATAGATGGTCAAGCAGATCTTGTCAGTAGAAAAAGGCGGCAAATTTGAAAAATGTAGGCGCGAAGGGATATCGTCCCATAAAAAGTTTAGGGTACTAATGAAAAAACGTAGCTATGCTTAAATTGCTTAATCTATTTATTCTACTTTGTAGGCGTATCAAACCCAGATCCTGCACCACCATTACTATAAAGAAAGCTATCATTTGTGCCAGAACTAGGTCGGCTGCAGTGTCACGTGTACGGAATAAATACACACATCCTTGCTTCTAATCCTAACCTCGTATCGGAATCGTTTTCAGAATCTTCCCGTGATCAGGGTTTTAATGCTGAAAGGAAACGTAGGATTGTACTTACATTTAGTTTTGTACCCATTTGTACACAATTTGATTTGATTTCCTGGGACAACATTGTTCACTAAATATTATAGAAGGGAACGAATCGTTATTAGTTTTACTCACTTTATTAACCGTAACTTAATATATAATAGAGTGATGTAGATACTAATGATTAAATTAGAATGAATTCACCTTAATTAGTTTAATTACATACAAAATTTGTCATCAAGGTGAAAAGAGCGTGCCAAAAAACATACAAACACAAACACCTACAGATATAATAATCATCTTCCTTGTCAGTAAACACTTAAAATTTAACCTACCAAAAACTTAATATTATCTTTTACAATACAAAGTAGGTAACATATGACGCACCTAACAAGAAAATTTAACCTACTAAAAATTTAATATTATCTTTTACAATACAAAGTAGGTATATGACGCACCTAACACTTATCGAGCGGATCGTAATCAATGTATTTAGTTACCAACCCCCAGTATCAGATGAAGACAATTTATAGAGAAAACTCCTCGCGTAGCGTAGGTAGTCTATAATTTGAATAGATTTAACATAGCCTTTGCCTTCACCAGTACGGATTACGCGTTAAAGTGTACTTTAAAATTATTCCCTAAGTAGACCGAGGAGAGACGTTTATTGGATATATTTTTTGTCGAGATAAGAGATTGCGATAGTCAATAGTGAAAATCAGTCGAAGGTAGGCGTCCTGTGTAATTTGCACAGGTTTTCTTATCTGAGATTAGCGATAATGCGGACACGTGCCTGGGGGTGTATTCTCATTGGTTTGGGCGAGTCGACTTCCTGGGCGATCCAGAGTAAGGTGGTAGTGATATTCGTAAGAACTATAAGTATACGTTATAGAAGAACAATGTGTAAATTCAATACAGGCACATATTTAAACGATAGCAGATATAAGAGGTCTAATCATTTTATTAAAACAACGGTATGTGTGATAAAAATACATTTATTTGGCACAATGAATATAATCTCTTTGAGCCTGATTAACCACACGCACGCGACAGTAGGTATACACTTAGACACATACTATAATTATTATCTCGGGTTCTCACAAAACAAAACGAACTGACCTGCTCACAATTCAAATACCTTCTACCATTTTTAATATTGATCGACCTTATCGTTCGAACGTCACCCCACGAATGATCGTTCAATATTCAAGATGGAGGGATCGATCACGTGACCATTCACGTGATCGATCATTACAAATACTTTTAAAAGTCACTTAGCTTATTTAATCTAGAAAAATGTTTTATAAGTACTAAAAATCTATATAAACCACACAGTATCCTTACAGCTCGGCCATCCTGCTAGAGCAAGTCCCTTTGCTCATCTACAATTACCATTCGATTAAATGTTAGATATACTGGTTTTATAACAGTATATTACAAAATAAAGTATATTTTAACTAAGCTATACGAATTTATATGATCACTTTATTTATTAGCATTCATTTAATTATTTTTAATGAACTCATTGAACAACGCCTAATCAATAGCACTTATATAACACATAATAATCAAACAACATAATGTTATTATATTTTAGGATTTCTATTAGTACACACACACCTCTACCTAATTACAGATACAGATACAATTGAAAATTCGAACTTACAATAGTGCAATATTAATTAAAAAAATATCAATTTATCTAAATTACCTATGTCCTAGATCCTAGACTAACAGCCATGCAAATTAGCCATGATGATTACTCAGACCCATTTGGACTTTCGGTGTCGTCACTGCCAAATTCGGAACTACTTACTTACTTTACCATGCTTGTTATCAAACACAACCAAGATTTTAATTTATTTATCGCACTTATGTTTTCATAACGATGGTTGCCCTTTTCCGTGTTAGTGGTGTATCTTCGACTACTTAGCGATCGTTAGGAAGGCATCTAATAATCCTATACAGTCCCTGGTATTTGCTACCCAATTTTGATTTACCACCACTCGGCACTTCTCTCCTAACGCTCACTAGGTCCGTGATTAATCTAACGGGTGTTCCAAAATAGCTCATGTAGTCGCGGAAGACCTTCACCGTTGTTGAGGTCTTTGTATTTCGAACAGGCTGGATGTTAATGAATTTAGAAAAGCTGTCATTTATAACAAGGAGGTAATCACCGTGAGGGTCTCTAGTTCAAATGAATGCGAACGTTGCTTATCTGGTTTAGTTTTCCGGCTAAAGTACGAGACTGGCTTAAAAGGGCCTTCGTCACTTTTTTTTTTGGAAAAGCAACTGAGTCTTACGTTTCGAGTCATAAATATTGAGAATAGATCTAGATATTAGTTTTCCCTTTAATGAGTTGAATGCATCATCCTGGTCACTGATTCTGGTCACTTCCATTCATTGCCTTTCTTCAGCATGTCTGTCAGTGGTCTGCGTATCACAGCTAAGTCACGTACAAACCTGCTAAAGAAGCTTGCCAAGCCTATAAATAGCTTTAGAGTCAATCCACCTATCGTTATATTGACTTGTACAATATATTATAATCTTTCATAAGTAGCCATAATTTCCTTGTATTCAATCTTAATTTTTAGTGTAACCTCTGTATTTATAATTATAATTTTGTTCAATAAAGATCCTCTTCCCCATATATCTTAATTGTTATTATTTTTATTATTTTATTTTTATGACATGTTTCCCTTAAATCTAAATCTTACGTATTTTAGTAGGTAACATCTTAATTTAATCTATTCTGTATTTTTAATTTAAGTTGTAATTTTAAATTTTTTTTTATGTTTCCCAGCCTTTTGAGCCATGTTGCTTGATTAATAAAATATATAATAATATAGGTAATCATAACATCAACTTTTTTTTTTTATTCCTGTACGGTCACGTTAGCTTTTGTCTTACCTAATTATCGTTTTACGCGGCCAGCTACACCTACCGTTACAGGCAGGTTGCTAGTGTCAAAATTTAATTCAATTTATTCCCGTCGGTTTTCTATTTAGAGTTAACGCACTACCCAATACCCATATTGACAAAACACAAAAGATTTGTATGTATTTTTTTTTTATCAGGATATCGATAATAGTTATATTTGGAATTGTTTCTCTACTACTACCTACAGAACACTGGAAGATGACCTAGCTTGCCACAGGTCCGCTGTCTTTTTTACCCAGGAAACTTTTGTGTTCTTCCTCGTTACAATTATGACAAACAATTTTATTAGAGGGTTAATCCAATTGTTTTATAGTAGGGTTATCTAACTATTTCCTATCTTGTCCCTGCTTATCAAATTTTTGACCTATTTCTCTGTTAAACCCGTAAATCTCAGCACTCCTCTACTTTGTAAGCCATGTAAGAATGGTTTAATCTTTCTACATTGGATCGGACTCGTGAACATTATTTAACGACAATTTAGAAGATAAACTGCCTTTCATATCTTTTATGGTGTTCAAAAATTTACTTATAACATTTTCACCAAATTCGGGTAGTTTACTTACGCTATCACTAGTGATGGGTAGGACATCAATTTAAAATGAGTTTGTATGAGTACCTCATTTTCTAAAATGAGGTGTTACAATGTCTTACTTCAAATGAGGTGAGGTACTAGCATATTTTCAGCGTCGACTATTCCATTAATTCCAACGGCGACAAAAATATTTAATGTATATACATATTTATGTATTCATCACTTCCTTTATAAATAAATAAATAGTAACATTTAATTGAAGTGCAATTCTGGAGGTTAAGAATAGAACTTTTAGGAGAAAGATAATTTTAAAATCAAGTAAAATGAATAGAGGAGTGAAGTAAGACATTTTTGCGGTACGAAGTACTGCGACAAATTAACAAAATGAGTGGTACAAATGAGGTGCCTCACGAGTGAGCGACTCAACACTAGCTATCACGCCGTTAATTAAGACTATGTTTGGGAATTTTTTTGAACCGATCGACGCTCGGAGAGTGAGAGTATATATAACCTTTTATGTCCAGAGGTTATGCGATAGTCATCATCAGAACTGTTATTATAAATATATTGCCTATTTCTCTCCATGCGTCCATACCGTCTTGGGACTCACATGACGTCGTGGGTGCTTATATATAATTATCCTCGTTGTCTTCATAAGAGGAATTCCGCGACCTCCGCAATTTCCGTCGGGCTCGTGCGTCCACATATGGTGACGTGCTTCTACTGCGCGGAATGTGGCTTGACGGTCCACCGTGGCAATCTCTAACAGATTCCCTGCGCGAGCGGCGGCGCCAAGAGGCACTACCATTGTAGCCGCCCAAATTTCGTGTTCGCGAACATGAATCTCTCTCAAGCCGTAAATCGCGATCATATTCTTCATCATGCAGCAAGTGTTTGCGGCTTTGCCTTCCTTTCAGGCTCCCTTCCGCTCCCTCACTTGGCATCGCATGCAGCAAGTGTTTGCGGCTTTGCCTACCTTTTAGGCTCCCTTCCGCTCCCTCACTTGGCATGCCAGATGACTTACGCGTTGGACGTTCCCGAATCTCACATTCGTTAACGTCCACTTCTGTGACATTAAGATCTGAACTTCGCATCTTTCTGCCTGCCATCAAAAAATGGACAAACATCAAAGACGCGGCCACGCTAACAAGACTGGCCAAGAATAGAAACGACTTTGCAAAGGTGGCCACCGACGCCCGCTAGGGCATGACAACAGAAGAAGAAGATCTCTCTGCACCCACCATCGCTGACCTTATCGTCATTTACTGTCCATGTACGTACTGACTAAATAAGAACATTTTTTTAATACCATGGCTGCAATAAACGATTATGATTATGATTACGTCCATCACTGAAACTTATGGGCACGTATTTAACCGGTCATCTAATTAATAAAATTTGGGTAGTTTAAAAAATAGAAATGGGTACTAAATTAATAGATTGGCAACAAAAAGGGAGCCTTAAAATATATCAATACGAGTTGTATTTTATTACTGTTACAGCTTTTTGTTTACTTTTAGACAGGTACCAATTATTTATTTGGCATCTGGAGACCATTTTATGAAGCACATTTTAAAAAGAAAATGGCTATCTATTAATTCAAAAATGAAGTTCTTTTAAAATATTTTGTTTGGTTACTACCTCTACACTGACTACACAGTCAACCTAACATGCTCCTCCTCGCCTCGCTCGTCGTCGCACCTACTCTGGCAGAATACAGTGGTAACTATTGAAATAAGTAATTAAAAATTTAAAGACCTAATGGTACAATGGCCATTAGGTGTTTCATGATTAGGGATTTCGACTATAAGTATATCGCTTTGCAATATTTTAGTTATTATTTTAGACGCCAACCTATCACTTCAAGTTCCCTATATGTTTTTTTTGGTGGCTTGATTTTGCTGCCAGTTTTTTTTTTAATAATTATCATGCTTATATTTGAGACTAATATAAACTTATTGGCTCTAAACTATTAATGCACAGCCAAATAATATTATTGTATGTCCAATGAAAGTTCCTGTTTAATATTTCAGTTGCCCCGTTAATAATAAGCCAAACTTATATTTGTACGGTTAATTATCGCCGCTCCTTCCAATTTTTAACCGTCCTTACAAACATTACGAGTGTTGTAGCGTCATCTTGCACTATATGGTTAAAAATATGATTAGAATAGTACACGTTGTTTTTTTTAAAAGAGCTCTATCAGCTGACAAAGTACCTTGATGTCAGTTAAGTACCTTGATGTCTAACACGATTTAAACCCGTAATATCAGCATTTCCAACAGGTTTGTTACAACCCGAAATATTATCATCCCTGCCAATTTATTAAATTTTCACTAAGTTCAGGGAGTTTTCAGGGGCCTGAAAGATCTTTACAGGTTGTTTCTAATGAAGTTCTACACAATATCAAAAGAAATGCGTTCGTGCATTGGTAGGTATCCAAGAACCCGATAGCTGCAAGCCACATTTTTTTGAGCACGGCATACTTACGCTGCCATGTCTTTATATTTTAGAATTATGTATTTATGTCAAAAAAAACATACACTTGTTCAAACAGCTGCCAAATCGAAGGCTAAAATACAAACTTGAGCTACCCGCGCCTAAATTACAAATATATAGGAAAAGCCCTCTTTATGCAGCAGCTAAATGCTACAATCATATTCCAGACTTTATAAAGGCAGAGGAAAGGGATACAACATACGCAAAAAGATTGAAACGGTTCCTTGCGAGAAAAGTGTATTATTCTATTAATGATTTCTTCGCAGATAGCTTTAATATGTAATTTATTAGTTCTATTTATATAATTTAATACGATGCTACTTTTTGTGCTTTATTGCATGACATATGTAAATATTATAAATCTTAGTTTAAGGAAATGTTTGTCATACCCTTTTAGGGTCCATAAGGTACTTACTTGTTTAAAATTGTAACATCTCTTGTTGTAACCATGGTGCAATAAATAAATGATTGATTGATTGATTGATTTGTAGTTATAACAAGTTTCAGCTGCTTTCAGCAGCCTGAAATATCGTTTCAGGTCGTTTCTAATGAAGCTCTACACAATATCAAAACATTTGAAATATTCACAAGTTCAGTCACTTTCAGCAGGCTGAAATATCGTTTCAGGCCGTTTTGAATGAGGCTCTACATTAATGTAGAATCGAAACTTTTACAAATTTCAGTTATTTTCATCAACCAGACATATTTCAAGCCGATTCTAATAATTATCTTCACTGTATCAAAAATTCTAAATTTTCATCAATTATCAGTGTTTTTCAGCAGCCTGAAGCAACGTCGCGTCGCAGGGCGCGTCGAAACGGGTTCATTATTTATTTTATAAAAATGATTTTAAATTCTCCTCATCATGGTTACATTAAAATTTAATTATCCGTACCATTTACGAAGTATTTAAGCATGAATCTATTATAAGGATTTATTTCTTCATTTACCTACCATATCGTTTAGTTTCTTTATACTTATAATCTGGTCATTATTTGAATAAACAACTATTATAAATATAGACTTGTTCACATGAATGTAACACGTGCATACTCAAACTCAATGTAATTCGAAGAATAAAAGAAAAACGAAAAGGGAAAGAGAATGGGAAGTTATATTGCATTGCCTTATTAGCATATCATCACGCATCTAGTTTCAGGCAAAACTTGAAAATATAATTATATTTACAAGTACCTACACTAAGATAAGAATAAACACTTAATTGCGAACCAATCAAAACATTATTAAATCTGACCGTCGCAATTGAAATACATTGTATAGGTAATAAAGTAAATAGGTATTTAATAGAATGCAACACCCAACCTTAGGTATTGGAAATTATAATTATCTTTGTAGTGTAAAACTTGTAACTGTTGTTTTTTGTCAAAACAGCTCAGAACAGGACAATACGTTTTAACGTATGCATGCACTCGTTTCATAATATATTTCTCACGTAAACAAATTTGAGATCACGAAATCAAAACGACTCAAGATGTTATTACATTACATTATTTTATTATTTCGTTTACCTACTTTCCTAGTTGTATTAAGCTATCATTATTTAAGTGTGAGCACGAACCTCACACTAAAAAAATATTTAGTCAAAATAAGTGGTCAACAAAAACAATATCATTTAATTGTTATGTGTCATTATTGTATTCATTGTGCCAGGGCCGATTAATTAACTTTTGCAGGCGGGATAAACGAGTGATTTGTAAAAATACTCGCCTATCCTCACTTCTGAGATATAAGAGGTCTAATCATTTTATTAAAACAACGGTATGTGTGATAAAAATACATTTATTTGGCACAATGAATATAATCTCTTTGAGCCTGATTAACCACACGCACGCGACAGTAGGTATACACTTAGACACATACTATAATTATTATCTCGGGTTCTCACAAAACAAAACGAACTGACCTGCTCACAATTCAAATACCTTCTACCATTTTTAATATTGATCGACCTTATCGTTCGAACGTCACCCCACGAATGATCGTTCAATATTCAAGATGGAGGGATCGATCACGTGACCATTCACGTGATCGATCATTACAAATACTTTTAAAAGTCACTTAGCTTATTTAATCTAGAAAAATGTTTTATAAGTACTAAAAATCTATATAAACCACACAGTATCCTTACACACAGGACTTAAAGTATATTGAGAATTATGCTTAGAAATAATTAAAACATTAACCATACAACATAATTTTACCCGCAATGTAAAGCAACAGTCAAGTTACGAGCTTTTTAAAGTAACTGTCAACGCTTGTTGGCAGTTACTATAAAAAGTTCGTATCTTGTAATTTGTAATGTCATGACTCATGTCATATGTCATGTATTACGGGGTCATACACTCAAAAATACTTCCTAATTAATTATTACACGGATAAATTCTATATCTGGTTTATTTAACGCCCGTATTGGATTTACACACTGTATACCTACACATTATTATGTCCACTGAGTAGTGTATGTGTGTATATCGGTACCGGACGCCTGGATCCTCTAGTAAATACTTATTTGCGGTTGTGCTATATTTTCCGGATTAAAGTTCTGGTTAACGTAGTCCTATCCTTTGGATCTATCCTTAACATAAGTTTCTACGTTTGCAAAGCAAGATGAATGTGAGTTTATAAATTCAGGGTGATAAGGGAGATCAGAAATATATTGGGCGATAGATACTCACGGACGTGAGTTACCGATAATTGCTAACTTATGAAATTCGATGTCAAGTTGTTGCCTACATATAAAAGCAGATATTTTCAAAGTTGAAAACGGGCAAAACTGGCCCAGTGGCCAGAACTGGGGCAGCTGCCCTAATGGATGGGCATATTTCCTGTGGATCATCTTCCTCGCGGTGTCCCGGCATTTTGCCACGGCTCATGGGAGCCTGGAGTCCGCTTGGCAACTAATCCAAGTAATTGGCGTGGGCACTAGTTTTTACGAAAGCGACTGCCATCTGACCTTCCAACCCAGAGGGTAAACTAGGGCCGTATTGGGATTAGTCCGGTTCCCTCACGATGTTTTCCTTCACCGAAAAGCGACTGGTAAATATCAAATGATATTTCGTACATAAGTTCCGAAAAACCTGTTGGTACGAGCCGGGGTTCTTACCGCTAGGCCACCAGCGCTTAATTTGAACATATACATATGTAAGGGTCCAGCGACATAATTAGACTTGGAAATTGGGTAAGTAATAGAACGTATACAAACCTATAATATATTGCTCAGAATATATAAATTCAATTAGTATAATTTTAAATGGATAACGTGCAATAAGTATAACGTGTGATACGTATAATAATGAATACTATAATTTTATAACGTATAATGAACTTTACATATAATATCGTAAGTATATACTTTTCTGGTAGCAGTTTCTTTTTCTGGGGAGTCACAGTTCTAACCTAACCTAACCTACTTTTCTGGTAGTAGTTTCTGTTTCTGGGGAGTCACAGTTCTAACCTAACCTACTTTTCTGACAGTAATTAATATAGTTTCGATGACCTATGAAATACTGAGATATACAAATAATTTTACTGATGTCTTGTTCAGATACTTATATGAGATGTTATTCATTATTTTAATTTATATGCATAATGAATGTTATATTAAATGTAATTAGTTTATTTGTATGTTATACCAAACAGCGGTATGCATATTGTATGTTATATTATTGTTATGTTATACTTATTGAAAATATAGATTTAGTGCATTATACATAAGATAAGTATACGTTTTGAACGTTTGTAAACTGAAATTATACCAAAAGTGCGTATTCATTATGATACGCACCCCTCGCGACTGGAGCGTCAACAATGATTGCGCGGATAGTTTTGCTGCCATTATGCGCAAAAGAGCCGCTTCATTGTTATGCAGGATGAGGTACAGCACCAAGATAGTCCTAGCCATGTATGCAGACAGGTTAGATGGGGCCTATCTGAACCACTGTAGTGCACTCCACATGTGTTTAAATAAATAAAATAAATATGTAGCTAGTTAGTTAATAAGTTTGTGTATGTACCTACTAACATATTTGATGTAAGATTAAAATGTTTCAGTAAAGAAATTGATCCTTTGTTGGTCTTAAATAAAAATTATATAATATATATTTATTACATTAAATAATACAAATAATTACAACACGGTGGAAAGAAGAGAATAATGAAAAATTTAATTTAATCTTAACTCGTACTAAAAAGGTTTCGATCCTTATTTTAAATAGTAAGTATAAGTATCTTAGGGGTTGGATTTTGTATCCGAATTGGACTTTGGTAATATTCAGTTTCTGAGGAGTGCTAATTAATTATTTCTAGCGATGAAAAAGGCAATATGCACATCCGAATTTCTCTGCATGGATGATTTCTAGGTATAGGTACCATATCGCATATCTGCCTGCGAATATCAGTTTCCGTTTTTTTAGATTATTGATTTGTTTTTGGTACAACTTATATTTAATAAATCGGAAATAACTACAAAAATTTGGTAACTTGACCGTGCCATCACTTGTTCTGTGTATCATATAAATTCCATAGTGCTGAATCAAATACAATTTAAATTACTATAGAATTCATGCAATGCATGCATTAGCTTAGACATACTCTAATAGTCCAGTAATTCAAATGTATTATCATTTGCTAGGTGCATGTACAACTGCTAGTAGGTACCTATTTACTGCACACTGAAGACCAAGTTTGACAGTTCTCAAAGTTTATTTGCTAATAGTTCCAATTCTAATTTAAAGTTACATAAATTACGCTCTAATGCGCCATGTTTGTTCAGTTTAGAATCAAAATTCGTTCTATGTGCTGCGACCGGCGACTGCTGGTTTTCCAACAATCGGATAAAATTGACGTAAGTGTAGGTATCTGAAACTAGAGAGATTACTCCTAACGCTGTGTTTAAACTAGTTTAACAAAAGTGAAAATCAAAAATAAGATTGAGCAATCGGAGATCCGATTTAAACTGGCCGGTCTTTGGCGAATGCTTAGTTACTGGTAGGGATAACACATCGCTTATGCTTCTTTGGAACTAAGCAAATAATAGTATGTGATGTACTGGAGAATTCAGCCAGTGCATAAAGCATTGGGCACGGTCCATTGTATTAGCCTGATTGTACTGCGGGCTTTGTCTGCGAATGGTTAACGATATAATTAAGTTCGCTGTGAGCAGCAGCGGCACCTCAACTGCTAATTTAGATTATTTAACAGCACAAAAACTTTCTTTATACGAGTATATAGCTTAAAAAGCAATCAATGAATAAACGGTAACTAAGTAAGTTCATTACATACACAGAGGGATATGCTGCTATATATATGTTGGTAAACTTTCAAATACAAATTGAAGCTTGAGAAACTTGTGGTAGTACATACTTAAATAATTAATCCCCCTAGACTTAAGCGCTCTCTGCCACTTAAACTTGCTACCGTTGAAAATTTCTAGCAAATATAAACTGCACATGAAAGTTTTTGTCTCTACTTAAGTTACTAGATCCAGAAAAAAAATTGAAACGGGTTAAAATTTGCATGGAATTACGTGGCCCGAATGGCGGCTGCAAACTTGCATTCCTTTGTCACTAAGGAATACATTGTTTCATTAAGTCGAGTTAATTAATAATTGTATACCTCCGAACGAGAACATATTGGGTTTTTGTATATATATCTGGGAGACCGAGTTTTGCTCGGAAAACATATAAAAACTCAAAAACGCGCGTTTTCCCAGAGATAAAACCTAGCTAGATCGATTTTTTATCGAAATCGTTAGAGCCGTTCCCGAGATCCCCGAAATATATATACATATAAATTATAAATATATAAATTTCTCGTTTAAAGTTATAAAAATATAAGTAACAATTTTCGTACCAGCCCATTCAAGCTTACCGCTTATATACCGGGTTACTTAGAGCTGTAAATCTGATACGAGTATCTAAAACGGTTAATATTTTGCAATATTTTCACTCATAAATGTAGTTACTTCTAAAATGGCTTCACAACAGCCTACTTATATGAGTTATATGAAAACTGATACACGCTCAGAATTTACCAGAATTGATCCTCTATTACGGAGAAATATCAAATAACCATAGAATCGAGTATACATATATGTTTATGTTACCTATTATGTTTCTTCATTATTTGTTATATTATATACAAATAATATTTCCGTACTTATTAACCCTTATAATAATATGTAGTTTCACCATGTCTGTGTTTCCGTCTGTCCGTCCACGGCTTTACTCCATGATCGGTAGTGCTAGATAACTTCAAGTGTAGTGCAAGAAAATCTTTGCCGGTTTTATGAACGGTCGAGAGGTTTCGTATAAAACCAATAAATGTTCGATCGTGACTGGTTACGTATAAGAAGAAAATAGTTTTTGATCGCAACTAGTTTCGTATAATACCGAAAAAGTCGCAACAGAGCGCCTACCGCGAACCACATTCGACGTGTTGCCTCTCTGTCGCACTTGTAAATTCGTACGTAAGTGTGACAGGGAGGTAACACGTCGAACGTGGTTCGCGGTAGGCCCTCTGGTTACGAAGCTCCGGTTGCGTACGCGGCCGAAGGGATTTTAATTAGCATTCCAACTGTTACCTATATCTGAAGTCATTTGTTGGTTAAAAACTAAGATATCTCATTGTTAATCCTGCGATTTATTTAGTAAAACATTAATCTTTTATGAAGTTAAAAATTATCAAATTAGTTTCTGTAAGACAGGGGGGAGATACGAAGTTTTCCCATTAAGATGTTATCGTCATAAAAAATTTCGTGCAGGGGAATTGGGTTAAAGTTTAAAATATTTCGGAGCTAGGAGAAATTAATGCCAAAGGTGAGTATCACATATGCAAGCGTGCACTTCAATCAAGAGCTCAAAGGTCAAAGTTGTGAATAACCTAAAGGAATAATTACTTTACATGACCTGAATAAAAAATAAATTCACCGCGCACACTGTAATTTTTTTTTTCAATCATGTATTGTGCTATTGTGGCGTGGCAGGTTAGCGCTCTCAAAGTTCGTATTTGCGAACTGCTTTTTACTTTTCTAATTTTAAAAAATCGGATAAAAGAGCTTCATACCTACACCTTCCTGAATTTAGTAACTGATGATTGGAACGCAGCAATACGTTAGTTGTTACTATATAAAATATTATAAATAAAATACAATATATCCCTTAACTAGGCCTTTGCGTCTATTGCAGACGATTTATGGTGCAAATCGGAGAGACAATGACCTCTCCAGACTTAACACCGCCTAGGACGGAATTAAGGAAACGCAGGGATGCCCAGCACCTGCATTACCCTCTCGGTTTCACTGTCTTAACCCACAGGAAAGACGAGCCAATATCCCTAAAAAGTCTAATTATTAATTGGCTATCATTGTCACGTTGGCTGTCGTAAACTGAAAAAGTACCTAGAACCGTGGCCAGCTACTTTATTTTCACTGCAAATTTATTTGTATCAAAAAAAATCTTACTCATTATTATTTATGAAAACGGGATTTAATCGCGTATAATTAAGATATAAAATTACCTCCGCTGTTTCGAAGACGGCGTTGTCCCCGTGGTCTCAGAGAAGACTGGCAAAAGTTGACATCGACATCATTTAACTGCGCGAGTTTTCGAACTACCCGCACTTGATCTTTTGTATCAATTTGAACACACACTAGGGTTGTCTATCGGTCAACACGTGCTTACATTTAGTAACGACTGAATTCCATGTGGTTGAGATCCTAAAACCATCGTGCCGATTGAAATTGTTGTTTATAGATTGAATGGCTTCCCGAATATTTCTACCATAGAACCGATGATCCGTAGAAAGGATATGCAATTTATAGAGCAACAAAATCCCTCTAGTTAGTATGCCATACTATCATTATTAATTAATCCGGGCGCCTGGCAGCTGTCTAGCGGTGGGTGTGGGAGTGGATGGGCAACAAAGTGGTTGTAAAATCAATTGAAGGTGTGCAATTTATAGAGCTCTGTGTTTGGTGTGATATAATAGCTAATTATGTATTTAATTCAAATATAACAATGCCAGGCGTTTTATTTGGGGGAAAAGTAGTGCCAGGTGATGAAAATACACAATCACTTTGTGCGCCTGCAGGAAGTACTCACAATTGCTTTACGCATAGATTGTGAGTCAGGTGCAATTTGCTCGTGATCTTCCTACAGGCGCACAAGTAATTGTGTATTTTTATCGATTTTTATCACCTGGCACTACTTTTCCCCCAAATAAAACGCCTGGCATTGTTATATTTGAATTAAATACATAATTAGCCATTATATCACACCAAACACAGAGCTCTATAAATTGCACACCTTCAATTGATTTTACAACCACTTTGTTGCCCATCCACTCCCACACCCACCGCTAGACAGCTGCCAGGCGCCCGGATTAATTAATAATGATAGTATGGCATACTAACTAGAGGGATTTTGTTGCTCTATAAATTGCATACCTATTTACGTGGCTAGCTCTTAGACCAATAGGATTATGCAGCTCAATCCTGTAGTTTAGTAGTTACTCTAGTACATGTTGACAATGGCAGCTAGACTCAGAGTGAAACGACAATATAATTTTAGTTCAAAGGACAACTCGTAACTGTATTGTGATGTTTTCGCAAACGCATTAAAACTTAAAACGTCGTTTATTGTAGTATACAGTCGCCGCGGGATTGTGACGCCATTTAGGGTCCTAGCTAAATTGGTTGTTCCATACTTACGCTATGGAATGTCTAATTTAGCTAGAAGCCTAGAACCCTAAATAGCACAACAATCACGGAGCGTGACTGTACGTTGTGCAAGTGTTATTTTATTATGTACTTGTCCCGTGTCTTTAATGGCATCTTGGGACGCGTACATAATGACATGCCTACTTTGCACACTTAGTATAAAATTGACTATTACCATAACAAATTCCTGAAGATGTTTACTTGTAGTGATAAATGTTTGAGCTATCATTTTAGTTCCGTGTGTCATTAGTGTAAGTATCCATTCGTTTGCCGAATAAGAGACTAGTCTTTTGCCTCTTAGCTGCGGTTTGTTAAAGTTGGATACGTCTACAATTTGGTTCCACTACTAAAACAAATTATATATTACAAAAATAAACTAAATTAATAATGTAAACTCGACCGGACTGTGTTGGTAGGTATGAATGTATTTCTGGAATGCGGAGGTGCTATTATGAAATTATATTCTGTATAATTTCGTTTGTGGAATAAATTAATTAAGGGTTAGTGTCATTCATATGTTGGAATTTCGTTCCCGACATTAATAATGTTTTCCAGCGAGTAGTAAGTAGGTAGGTAGGTACATTAAAACACATTGAGTACTTTTGCTTCATATTTATTGAAGACGTACAGTTAACTTATTAACAGAATTTAAAAGATATTTACAAGGAAATGTAATATTTAAGACATGGGTAAAATAGATTTTAGTTGGTATAATATAATATATATAACATTTGGTTTCATTTAACATTTTAACCTAATGATATGTATGGAATTACTTTGCCATAAAATTCATTGCATGTAAAGTACAAGAAAATAAATAAACGCATTTAAGGTATACAGCAGATAATTTAAGTACAATATAAAGTGTAGTATATTATGTTTATTAAATAAACGTTAAAGTGGATTGCACAAAATATATACATGTCCGCAGGTATTATATAAATAATATTATACTTTAATTTTCTAAAAATAAGAATTAACTATATTTAACAGTATTATCCTAATCAAATTTAAACTACACCTCATGAACGTGCACAACATTTAACAGTGATTAAAATTATCTAATAACTAGTCAAATCAGTTTTAACACAACAAAGTAAATTATTACACTCTCAATATTTTTTTAACCCTGGTCAGTTTTATAAATAGTTTTCATTCACTTCTCTTTGAGAATAATTTAAAACTTTTATAAAACCGGCCTTTTATCAAAACAAATATTAAACCTTACATTATTATATTATAATTTATAAATCTAACGATAATTTTGATATGCTTGATATTCTTGATATCACACAAGTAGCTGAAATTACTTCTGTTCTTTTGTTTCTTTCAACCTTTTATTTATCACTGAAAGTTACTTGAGCAACTTGTGGTGAAATATTTGTCAGCAGCAAGTATCTTGTTCGAAAGTTGCCTCCGCTCCTTATATTAGTTGTATCTTCGATACATTACAATACTGGTACATACATCGTATATTCACGTATAATGAGTTATGCCTTCATTATTACGAACGCAAATCCAATTTGTTTATGCAATATGTATAAAAGAAATCTTTGAAGAGAATCGTGGAAAATACCTCAATCGGCCACTGCCTCATTAATTTGAAATTGATACCATTTCCGTGTCCCAGAATTAATGTAGGTCCCTACGACTGTAAACGTCAATAAAATGGTACTCCGTATTTCATACGAGTTTCATATAGACAGGTGCTCATTTGGGCTAAAATGGCAGTAAAACGGCTATAACAAATATTAGAGAAAATTGTACATAGATTTTTCGTTTCTTTGTCCATTTAAATACTTTATTTAATATTATTCTTTTTGGATAAGCATTCGTAGAAGGCTTACATTTTACAAAATATTAATATTCGTTGACTGTCTTGTGATTTGGAAATGTAGTATTAATAATGGCCTTGAGTGCCATTCCGCAGTCGGCCAGGTCGTCTCGGGCGCCGTACTCTGGACACTTTATGCTAAATATTACTTAAACTTACTCAACTAACTCTTCAGTCTTGGACGTTTCGCTTAAATAGAATAACCCCTAAACCCGCGTTGAATGTATGTATATCGATATCACTCCACTTTTACTTTAATTTAAATCGTGTGTATATTCTACAGTGTGACCAACACACTCAACGACTCCATAACAACACTGAGATCAAAGAAATTTATGATATTATTATAGACACACACAGAATGATTCGGATTAAGAGTTTCAAGAGTATCGTTCTAAAGAAGACAATTAGCTACTAACTTTAAACATTGCAATGATGAATTTGGAAAACATGGGAAATATTCTTAAGAATTTTATAAATCACATTCACTAGTAGGTAACATAAAAACATTTACGAGCCACACGACACGATCAAAACTTACGACATCTAAAAAGAGAAAGCGAAAAATGTACACAACACGCATCCTCGTGGAATTACTCTAGTAGAATACATTTAGCTTAGTAGATACTTACGCCTCAACTAGTGAATAAGTACTAAGAACGAACTGATCACAAACAGCTTTAAAATCCATACCTAAATGTATAAAAAACGCTGTGTAAAGGTTTGCACGTAATACTTAATTATTAGCTATTAATATTAAAAATATATTGCTCAGGGTTCCAGTGAGTCGGTCTATCGAATCAGTGCGTGATAATTGTAAAGGATCGTCGCTGATCTAAATAAACATAATAATTGACCGCGTCTTCCATACTTTCAATTTTTGTTCCCGTTTCGTAGACACTGTCAAAATTAATAAATATAATATAATATATCCAGTATAAACGATCACTTCGATTGGTACAATAAACCCAAAATGAAATCGGTATATAACTACATTGTCTAACTAAAGTGCAGCAAAATTTTGTATACAAAACATCCCGTACTAATAAATAAAATTTATGTTTTCCAGGTGTTCTAATTTTTAATTAGTCTAGATGTATACATATATATATTTTAAAAACCTTAAGCACTAATGATATGTTTTATTTTGATATGTAAGAATTACATTCGATCACAACGATATGGTGCGTCCATATGTCTGGTAACGCCATTGGCCAGTTACCTCCTTTGCCTAGTCCTCGGGCCAGCCGAGGTCTTCTCCTACGAGGTCGTAGAACCTCTGGTTGTGCTGTATAAAAAACTTCCTGAGCTTGGTGACGACGGCCGGGTCCACCCGCGGGTGCTTACGACCTTTAGTTTCACGCAGACACTTGTCCGTTGTGTCATTTCGTAAGCAGTAGAAGCCTTTAGTTTCATTGAAGTAGAAGTTTCTTCTTCCTGTATAAAAATAAAATAGAATCGCTTAAGTTGCAACCTACAGCATGTTTAAAAAAATAATAATTTGACGACATATACAATCTACAAAGTAATAGCCAATTTTGGGTCATAAGTTATGAGTGGGCACATAACACAAGTAACACAACACTTAAAAGTTGTAATCGTGATTTTTCTAAACTTAATTACCTGCTGGTAAAAGTATTTGGCTTACTCACCAATTTTGTGCTCTAATCCAAGGAACTTCTCGATGCGCCGCAGCTGAGGCACCGGGTCTTCGATCAGCAGATCTCCGTTGACTACCAGAATCTGCTCCCGGGGAAACACCTCCAGCCAACGATGCAAGTACGCGTGGTACAATGATATGGCGATAGGCCTAGAACAATTTCATTCGTTAACTCCTTTTACGCTTTCATAGTCAACAAGAAAATTTCACTCCGGTGAATGTGTTATCGCAACAAAGAGTTTTAGCATAAATATACTATACACGCTAATAGTCGTTTTGTTAAGGTAGTTTTGCGGCTATATATAAAATAAAATAAAATTGGTGATGTCGGAAACGTAAAGCCTACTTTTTTAACCCTTTACTTAGGCTGAGGAAAATATATTTCCCACATACGGCGCTTAAAACTTATGTTAAGACCGTCATTCGTTTCGATTTTGAACTGTTAGCCTGATAAAACTTTACAAATATCTGAACATATTACTTTAGAAGCCCATCGCACTAATCCAAAGAAAACGTACCTATACGCGACGTTGATGGAGCCATCGGGCGATATGGCGAGATGCTCAAACGGCTTGGCGGCGTCAGGCGCCGGATGGGATGGCGTCATGGCGTGCGCCGGGGCAGAAGGCGTGGCGCGGCTGCGCAGCTGCGTGTAGTCGGAGATGGCGCGAGTCACCGGCTCGCGCACTATGAGGAGTAGCCGCACTGAGGAGTTCATGGCGCGGACGCGTTCTGGCACCTTGAGGGAACACAATATTGATTTATATAGGAAAATGTATAGCACCATCTTCAGACGATATACGCTAACAGTTTGGGCAGTGACCATGTAATTAATAAGAACCCCAATCCCCATGATGTACTTCTTATCTTTATTATTGTTAATAATATTTAACTGTAGCTAAATTTCCTAATGACACCATTGCTCATACAATACAACACACAAATATTATATTTCGAGCCATTTTCTTTTATATGTTCTGACAATCAAGAAATCAATATTAGGTATTATAATAATCTGAGAATCAGAAGCCAGAAGTGTCTCTGGCCTGACCTGTAATTGACCTGTGAGTAATATGTACCTAAATGCTTATTATACCTTTGCAATTAGGCACGATTCTTACCTCAGGAGTAACGAAGTAACTAGGGCTCTTCTCTATCGTTATCTGCCCTTTAAAGGACAGTGGCATTTTACTCCTGTACCACTCCAGGCCCAGAGCGTAGTTCTCATCGCGGTCGAAGAAGTGCACTTCCCCAGACGCCTTCTGTACCATTGGATGGAGGTACAGCATCTCTAGGAGTGCTCGCGTACCGCACTTGCGGACTCCGACTATTAACGCCTGAAGAAAAAAGTTACGTTAAACATGTTTAGCAGATTTAAAAGGGTTAATACACTTAACAATGTTGTTCAAGTTTGCAAAGCGCTGTGGTGTGGCGAGAGCTAATATCTGTAAACCATAAAGTACACGCTGTGTTTGCGATTCCATTAAAGCGGTGTTGATGGTTACAAGTGCAAAAACAACGAACAGCGCTGTGCTATGATAAACACTCACTGTTTAGTATAGGGATGAACCACACATGTTGAATTTTATAACAAAATCTAGTAAAATAGATACGTCATGCTCCCCGGCAGAACCAAAGAGCAAATGAGCAATTTATCACAATAATGTGGATATTAAAATAAAATACGGTAATGTTACAAAAGTAGAGGACCTAAAAGTTTCAAAATTTAAGTTTTTTTTTAACTTCCAAAAATGATAAAAGTAAGGGTACCATTCGATTCCTTACATCTTATCCAAAAAATATTGTATAGCAATTATATACATAAACGAAATATTTCACGGACAAAAACGCAATTTTCTTGTTTTGTCCATCCATACTACAAGATGGGATCTCAGTTACCTTGAAGTCACGTTCATTTATCCTTTTGTGAGGGGCGTTTCGCGAGTGAAGTGCGACTGTCGGACTTTGACTATAATTTCTGACTTTTGTGTTGCTTTAATGCAATGGGTCTCATATAGACATTTGATCCTAAAACAAACCCGATCGCTTGATACCATAAATGAAAATTAGTCATGTAGCCTATTCCATCTTTTTCAGTGGGTCTGAGATTTGATTCGATTCGATTTGAGACTGAGGAAATAACTGACCCTAACACGTGATGGTTTTAAAGCCTAGTCTTTTTTCCTCCGTGTATTCTATGTTTTACCTGTGGAAGCCTCTTCATCGGCCTCGGCGGCCTTGCGGGCCGCGTCCTCTTGCGCAGCGCCATGGGATGGTTGATGCTGCGACCGCCCATTTCTTGGCTGTGCAGGATCTTGCGGCTCTCGCTCGCCGCGGACGCCAGGCTGGCAGCCTGAGGAATTATACGTGTTAGCCAAATAACCCTTAGTTTATTGGATGCGTCCGCATAGTCTGACTATCAGGCGAATTGTATTCCTAGTGTCATATCATAACAATACAATTTTATATATATTAGAAATCGACCTTATCAACAAATTAAAATGGGTACTAGGAAATTCCGTTATTTATTCTGTCGACCCCGATGTATGTTGTAAAAAGTGCCAAAAATATACATGTAAAATTTTAAATTCCGTACACAGATTTCAGAAGTTAACCTGCCTAACCGTTCTACAGTCGTGTTCGTAAAACGAAAACTTGTTTGAAAATCAATCTACACGGCACTGAAAATATTTTGGCTAGCAGGTACAAAAATAGACAGACAGAATTCAATACCGGAAGGGTACTCTTTTCTTTTCGTTGGCTGTGGATGTAAACCTTTGATGTTATTTTTCAATTAGCATTCATTGTAGTTTAAAACACCTTCAGTTTGAGCACGTAATCCTGTAGACGACGAGATTGTATCGGCATAGTCGGATCTCATTTAGATTATCCATACCTATATGTTTGCGATCATCCGATATCGTCTGGGGATTAACAGTCAAACAATTTCCTATATTATGTACGTTCCCTTCAGCGTCTGTTTATGTTGTTTATATCCATTGCTCCTTTGTGGATGCTTGCATGCTTGTATCGATACAATACGTAAAGCAAACACGAGCATATAATTGCCATATGCCTGGTCTCAAGATGTTAGTAATAAAGCAAAGAAGTCTTTGAGAACATTCAGCGCAATTGTTCCGTGATAACTATTACCTACAATAATAATATTACCAGACATTTTGATGTTTTCTGAAGGACTTTGTTTTTAATGTATGTTTACTTTGTATTTTATTTGTAAAAAACTATATTACTCTTATCTCTCTTTACACAAGCAGGCATAAGTAGGGCATATATTGTATGCTGTCGTATAATCAAAAACGTCAAGATTGCAGTTGCACGTCTTATTAGCAATACCTACACATCGCAGGAGAATACCTTTCAATTAACACGAACTAATTGCTAATAACTATAGCGGATTATGCAACACAAACCCACCGGAATTAGAGGGATATGTTCGAATTAATGAACTACTGTATGATTCGGTGATTGGACGTGTTAATGATGTTCCAGTGTTCCACTTATTTGATAATCTATATTATATATACGAACCTAGTACCAATATTGGCTAAATTTGAATTGTGAATGGTAATTGCAGTCATTTTACTGTGATCTGTATTTTGCTGTTGATTGCCAAGCCTCATCGACTGGATTAAACTAAAATTGCTTGTTGGTTAAAGCTCATTTTGATACAAAAGCGGAGTATATGTCATTTTTCACGAGTCCCGGGAGACGAGTAAAAATAAATGTAACGACGTTGTTTAATATGAGTAAACAAAAAGTTATCATCAAAGCACATTAGAACTACGACCATGATCTTCTTCCATATATTTACTTTAGGCAATGATTTAGTCTGCCACGCAGAAATATAACAATGCGTATTAAATACATTTTCAGATAAAGTTAAACATATGATTGTAAAGGAAAAGGTACTTAATGCAAGTGATGAAACCCAACCCCTTTCCCAGTTAAAACATAGGAAGGATGTTTACATAATTAGTGATTCTCAACAAAGTTATAGTAACAGTTAATTTTAACTTCGTCAAGTATCTCTAGCTAGCAGGAACCTATTATGATTACGTCAACAAATATTGTTACTCATTTTATTATGTTTAGAACTTTAATTAAGTCGGGTGTTGCACTTATTTTAGAAAAAAAATAGTTTTTCACACCTCCTATTCAGAAAAGAGCTTTTTCTTCCCTGCTAGGAAGGATCAAAGTGGCACTTTTCCTCCCTGCTAGGAGGGATCAAAGTAACACTTTTCTGTTCTAGCACACTATTTTTATATTTTTTTGCACATAATTTTTTTAGCTTAAATAATCTATTTTTTTTTTACAAACAAAGTTTTTTTATTATTCAACAAACATGAATAATAAAAAAACATAATAATTAAAACTAATAATAAACTAAAAAACGTCTAATATGCGCCTCCACCCTGCATCGTATATCGTATATTTAAGCATCAGATTGTGTCAACACTAAGATTTTTTTATTTTCCTCATAGTTGATGTGAAAAGCAGTATGTCACACGGTATCAAAATTATTTCGTCTTGGGCGTTAACACTTGAATCCCTCATTACGCTCAGCCCGCTCAGGATTCAATGTACGCCCTTGACGGAAATATATCATTTTGATCCGGTATAAACACTCAGATAGAAACAGACCACAGGTCCCAGTCATACTGGTTTGTCTACCGCGGACTTGCGCTCGGTTAATGATGAATACTTGGACTTGTGTACCATAAAAATGTCCTAACGGAAGTATGGCGGCAACCCTTTGGATGGAACAACAGCCGTCATAAAGGAAGGGCGCGGGCGCCGCGACGTTATCAGCGGGAGCAGCGCTTACGAACATTAATTAAGATTAGGACCAGTGCGATAGGCAAAGGCCTATGGTGCTTAGGCGGTGCACAATGCTTTGTACCAACTGAAATTGCTCACATTTTTAGCATGAGTTGCAAATTTTTCGAATTACAAAATAGAAACTTCTTTTATTTCATGTACCTAATTCAAACATTACTAAGTTTTTAGAAACATAGATAGATGTAAGAAGTTTTCAACTGGGTTTTAAAAATGAGTCACGCATGAAAAGTTGCAAGTTTATCGCTTTATTACAAGGCATGCGTGATTGCTATTAACGTAAAACAATTTTGGATATGATATGTAATTAGATATTGCGGGCAATTTCTGGGGCACACCGATATTGTTGTTAGGTTTTGCTGACTGAGATAAAGCTTAACTAACTACATAAGTCAATAAGATATTGTGTCGTTGCCCCAAGATCACGTCGGTACTTAGTTTATGTACTGCTGAATAATTGAGAAAGACGTCAGCAGGAAAATAGTAGTTGAGACCTAATTTAGGTAATGCTCGTTTGCTTCATCGATTGTAAATGTTAATATATTTTCATAACAAAATATTGATGGTTCTAGTTCAACATCTATGTTTTAAACGAGCAATAATACTGACGCTGAGTCTACATTCTTATAAAAGTTGTTACGCATTATCTTTCTATTGTGATAATAGCTGAAAATTGACTATTTTACAACATTTGCTTGTAGTTAAGCGCCTCGTCCTCCAATCGGCCATTACAAGTTAGTGCCATCGGGTGCTTGACTTCAAAAATGGAGTATATTTGAGCAGGAACAAAATGTGTGTTTGCCGCGTGCTTGTAATGGTATCAAGATAGATCCAAACGATAAGTGTATTACAAGCAAACATCACAGAACAGTTGTCAGATTTATGACTCTCGCCAGCTACCTATAAGTATAACAATAAAAATCTCGATTAAATCGGCCGAGATTTGCTCGATAAAGCACTGCAGTGTAACATTTCGAGTCTGCCTGAGGGCTTGGTCGCCACGCCCCGCGGGAGCACGCACCGCCCGAGCCGGAAGCCGAGCAGGCTTGCAAATAATTAGCAACCGATCGCCAACCGGATTAAGCATAAAACTTTAAATGTAGATAACCTTTATGTTATAATACCATTTTCACACCACCTATTCGGAAAAGAGCTTTTTCTTCCCTGCTAGGAGGGATCAAAGTGGCACTTGTCCTCCCTGCTAGGAGGGATCAATCAAAGTAACACTTTTCTGTTCTAGCACACTATTATTACATTTTTTGCACATCCTATTTTTAGCTTAACTCTAATCTGTTTAAGCATCAGATTGTGTCAACACTAAGATTTTTTTATTTTCCTCATAGTTGATGTGAAAAGTCCTTGTAACACAAACTACTATTTTATTTTTTATTTATTTTCTTTATTGGAGAAACAACAGAAGTAAGTACAGTAAAAGTTAATGATAAGATATACAGTTTAGAAGATGTGCACCTACCTCCTAAAACGCTCTCACAAAGAATTATGCATAATATAGGTAAGGTAATGCTACAGTAAACTTAACTAAACTTAACGCGCACTAGCGACTAGATAGCAAGGAACAAAGCTATACAAAGAAATTAAGTTGTCTCAGCTAGACTTTCAAAGATTTGTTTTTGGAAACGTGCTCTGTTTGTGCTGAAAATGTCTACGGCCGTGAATAGTAAGTATTACACAGTCGGCGCAAAGGTGCGCGGACTCCAGCGTTGGTTGAGCAAGTCGGGACGGCGAACAAGGCATTAGAGCGGGCAGTACTTCGCGAGGGGACCCTAAAGCGGATGTTGTCAAGCAGCTCTGAGCAGTCGTACCTGTCATGGCAGATGTTGTGGAGAACCATCATATCTGAACACGTGCGCCTTGAAGCGAGGGAGGGTAGCTTATAATGTTTCAATAAATTACAGTAGGACATACGTTTGCCAGTTAGGCGTCTATGTGTAGCCCGCAAAAACTTTTTTTGGACCATTTCAATTGAATTCGAATATTTGGAATAAAACGGGTTCCACACGATTGATGCATATTCCAAATGCGGTCTAACAAGAGCTTGTTCCGTAAATCAAAAATGTTGTCTGAAATCTTGTTTGTTGTGTTTGGAACTATTGTAAATATACATATAGTGTTAATTTTAATTTTCAGATGGAGGTGTCTGTGGCCAGAGTTAACCAAAGAGAGCATTTGATAAAACCATTTGGCTAAATTACTAATCGTGTTTGTGAACGAAATGACAATATTTAATTACTACGGCTTATAAAATAAACTAACTAACATCTACAAAAATGAATAAAATAAAATGGGCTTGAATAAAATTTATTGTTTAATAGCTAAGTACTTCAGCCGAGTTTTTCCATTAAAAATGCAATTTATGAATCCAAAAGATAACAATGTTTAATAAAAAACCGGCCAAGTGCGAGTCGGCTCGCCCATGAAGGGTTCCGTATTTAGGAGATTTATGACGTATTAAAAAAACTACTTACTAGATCTCGTTCAAAGTTCAAACCAATTTTCGGTGGAAGTTTGCATGGTAATGTACATCATATATTTTTTTAATTTATCATTCTCTTATTTTAGAAGTTACAGGGGGGGGGGGGGGACACAAATTTTACCACTTTGGAAGTGTCTCTCGCGCAAACTATTCAGTTTAGAAAAAAATGATATTAGAAACCTGAATATCATTTTTGAAGACCTATCCAATATCACACGTATGGGTTTGATGAAAAAATAATTTTTGAGTTTCAGTACTAAGTATGGGGAACCCACAAAATTTACTGTTTTTTTTCTATTCTTGTGTGAAAATCTTAATGCGGTTCACAGAATACATCTACTTACCAAGTTTCAACAGTATAGTTCTTATAGTTTCGGAAAAAAGTGGCTGTGACATACGGACGGACAGACAGACAGACATGACGAATCCATAAGGATTCCGTTTTTTGCCATTTGGCTACGGAACCCTAAAAAGCAGTTATTTTTGTAAAACCATAAAGTTGCTCAAAAAAGGCCGAGCACCTACAATTAACTGGGTAATATATTAAGGTCGTTTCATCGTTCAACCCTTGTTTAGTTAATTTAGTCGGTGCCCCTGTCTCGACTGATTTGTTGGATTGCTGTTGGTGTGTTAAGGATAAACAAACAAACAAATAGCACCCGGCTGTTGGTATTAAAACCTATTGCCCAAGGACAACGTTCTGGGAAATAATATAATTTTATACATTTGCGTTTTCCGGGAAATTTGTCCATTTTGGCCGTCCGTCCCTTAGTTATGACTCAGCTAACTTCCCCTATGACATTAACAATGTGTATCGTCACCCTCGGTATAGTTAGGGAGGCGAATAGGGGAATTTTCGGCAATACTCGAGCGTGGCAGTTTAAGATATGAGAGATACCTTAGACCTAATAGAACAACCTTGTAAAGTATTTAGCTCTATATGTAGTGACGCGCGCCTAGGATAGACGATCAGATTAGTAAAAAAAAATGGATAGTCTGAAATACTCGAGCGCGTCAGATTAAGATATTGGGGGTTGATTTTAGTGTTTAAAGACTAAATTTAACTAATCTGACGATAAGTCCTTGACGCCGCCGAGTTATAGGGTCGCGAACTTGTAAAAAAAAAACGTTAATCCGGCATTCTCGAGCGCGATTTTTTATTTTTTTATTTTGAAGAATATAATCTAAAACTTACTAAAAATACAAAATCTGCCGGTTTCCGCATGACCGGAAGTGTGGAGGAGCCATTTCGTCTTCCTAAGAACGCGTTGCGGCATATAAGACGCGAACGATACATTTTACAAAAAAAAGTTTAAATAAACAAAAAAGGTAATTTTATTTTACACAAAAAAGGTCTCTTTACATTTTTGTCCAAAGTTAAAACTTTTTGACTTGAAGCATCATAAAAACTCAAACTCCCGGTCAGATTAAGAGAACCCACCAACATTTTTGTCAGATTAAAAAAATATGCTTTCAGGATACCAAGATAAACCTCCCCTATGAAAATCTGACGCGCTCGAGTATTTCAAAAAACTTTTTTTTTTTGCATTTTCAAAAATTCATCGTAACTTATCGTCACGCCGAAATCGTCAGTTTTTTTAAAGGAAGCTTCCTTGGGGCCTACTTAACACCCCTTCCGAAAATCTGACGCGCTCGAGTAAATTTTTTTTTTTGCATTTTTGACTACTTTATATGCCTACCCCCACCACGCAAACCGGCAGATTAGTATACCGTTGTTATCAGAGGCACTCGGGGCATACGTAGTATGAATATCTGACGCGCTCGAGAATGCCCAAGTAACTGTTTTTTTTAACATTTTTGAAAAACCGTACACGCCAAACCCACCGCTAAAATGGTTTTTGCCATACGGGCTTTTCTTTTCGAAATTATTTTATCTTTCGATTTTGATAGGTCTCGACGGCCCCGTTGAATTACGCCATTTAGCTACCTCGCCTCCCTAACTAGTATGGACGTAACAATAAATAAAACAATATGTTCGTGTGCGGAGGCCGATGGACAGAGGTGCGGGGTTACGGCAGGTTCATGGCCAATTACTTTGAAATAATGGCTCCTCCAGCACATGATTTCCAAAGGAAGGAATATTATCACTCGAATATTTTTTTTAAAGTAGTAGAAATTTAATTATATTCAAGAAATATGAATACATACTTACAGGTAGGAAGACTTATGTCGCACTGATCGTTTACCACCAAAGCACATCTGTCACTGTCCCCCAAATTGTTCTCACCTGTATGCTGTAAAGCGCGCTGTCGTACAGCACGTGGAAGGTGAGGAAGAGAGACAGCAGCGTGACGGAGAGCAGCGCCGCCGCGAGCTTGGGCCGCGACACCCCCACCACGAGCACGCAGTCCGCCAGCTCGCCCTCTGCCGGCCGGAACGACGACCGCGGCAACCATCTACAACATATTTATTATAATCTGGAAGGCCAAGTTTTTCAGTAGAAAAAAGGGTAAATCTTTAAATATGTAGAGAAGGGTCGACATCCCATACGAATTTTCGCTGTCGCGCTTTTTTCTTTTGACAAATTGGTTTGACAGACTATATTGTTAATAGACTCCGCCGCGCGGTATACGTCGCTCGCTACGTGGCTTCTTCGCCTAATATGACGTTTCCGCGCGTGTAGCACTATGGTCGGTATCGCAGGTAGTCACAACACTATGGCTTGGCCCGAAGCCCCGAACTGAGAGATGAGGGATGTCGTTATAGAGTTTACCCACGCTATATCGTAAGTATTATATTGTGTTATTTAATTAAAGATGTTTCACCTTGAACACTATTTTTGTACGTATTTGCGTATTATCGAGCGCCAATATAGCCTAATGACTCCTTCCAAGAATCCTAACTTTCGAGAAACTACCGCCCACTAATGTTTACCCAATTTTTTGTGGTTTATACGTGTAAAGTAAAATTAGTCATTTTTACCCCTGTTTGTGACGAGGATTAGGTAAATCCAATGTTAAAAATATAAATTTACACTTTATCGCGTCACCTGCTACCTACGCTCATTCATTGTTATTTTTTAAAACGACATTAATAACTAAGGGCGGTTTAAAAGCCATTGTTTTATTTGGATAATGTTTGCTTGCTTATCCATAAATGAAAATAAATAAATATTACTAGTAATAAGCGTCGAAAGCTATAGGGACTTGGCAGGGTTGGGCAAAATACTGGCTTCCACGTATTTGAAATACAAATTACAAAATACATTTTTAAAAGTATTTGAAATACAAAATACAAACTACTTTGGTGACGGGTATTTGAAATACAAAATACAAATTACAGTGTTTAAAATAATGTATTTCAATTACAAAATATACCTTTATTTATTTTTTTGTTTAGCATTTAGTTTTAACGTTAACGAATATCCTTTCATACAAACTTATAGGGTCATTGCGCTAGTTTTCGTCCAGCTCTAGTTTACGTCCACTTGACGAAATTTGAATATATACCTACATTCCTGCACAAATTTGGACTGATTTCAATCCTTATGTCTAAGGCGTCTAAGCAATATATCTGTTTACATATAACAATGATATTTCGCAAAAAGGAAGCGCTGGTAGCCTAGCGGTAAGAGCGTGCGACTTGCAATCCGGAGGTCGCGAGTTCGAACCCCGGCTCGAACCAGTGAGTTTTTCGGAACTATGTACGAAATATCATTTGATATTTACCAGTCGCTTTTCGGTGAAGGAAAACATCGTGAGGAAACCGGACTAATTCCAATTACGGCCCTAGTTTACCCTCTGGGTTGGAAGGTCAGATGGCAGTCGCTATCGTAAAAACTAGTGCCAACGCCAATTACTGGGATTAGTTTCCAAGCGGACCCCAGGCTCCCATGAGCCGTGGCAAAATGCCGGGACAACGCGAGGAAGATTAAGATTTCGCAAAAAGTAGTAAATTAAAAATGAAATATATATTTGATAATCCGTCAAGTCGTCGAAAACTAGTGCATGGACGGAAACTACTGCAATGACCCTATCCCCTAGATTTAAACGAAAAGTTCCACGCAGAAGTTGACCTAATATAGATCCGGTATCCAGCCAATGAAAATTGTATCTCGGCTGGATCGGAGGTTCGCGGTCGGCTCACAGCTTGTGCGAGAGATTAGACATTTTAGGATTATAGAATTTAATAAAATGTATTTATAGAAATGTATTTTGAAGCTTGAAGTATTTGAAATACAAAATACTAAATACATGTGAGTGCAGTATTTGAAATACCAAATACAAAATACTTTTGAGGTAGTATTTGAAATACAAATACAAAATACTAATTTGTATTTCAAATACGTATTTCAAATACATGTAATTGAAATACTGCCCAACCCTGGGACTTGGTACGATCACGTACCTTCATTTTTGAGCCTTTTAGGGGTAATTTTTTAAAGTTAATTTGTTAAATACTTAAGTATTAAGTTGTTAGATCCAATGTAAAATGGCTGTTTCGATTTGATATTGTTAGGAGATTATTAGTGCGTTCGAAATGCACTGCGAGTCGTGACATAATCATAAGATATCTTGTTCGCTGTTGCGAATTGCGCTGCGCGAGATGTGGGTACTCCGAGTCATATCTATATCCTATTATAACATTAGCAAATTAAGTTGAGACTTAGAATCGGCCTCAAACACTACAAAACTTACAGAATGTCGAGTGGCAGAGACTGCGAGCAACTCCTATAGGTTGCTTCCGTGCGTTTGGTCGGCAGCGCTTGACTCATCTGCACGTGCGTCTCCATGCGGTCCCATTGGTCTGCTCCTCCTATGTGGACATTGCGTATGACCTACGCCATTACATCTACTTGCATCACAGTTGTACTTCTATCTGTTACACGTCGATATGTGAAAATATGCCGCCATCGTTTTGTTTTTGTGACCAAAATCTGCAATGAAAAATTTTAATTGCCAAACCTAATATTTAATATTTCTTTAAATCAAGGATAGGGAAGGACTGTTACTTTGGCCTAGTAAACTGTACAAACTTGGTATTTTTGTATGACATGTAAATAATGTCAAATCCTCTGTCTGAAATCTTCTAATCGCTAACGATTTATGTATGTTTGTTTTAGCATACCTTACTTAATTAAAGGTTTATGAACGGTCAATTACTCTGTCAAGAAAATTGAAAAATGGGGCACTCTATACTTTAATACCTACGTAGGTCAGTTTAGTGATTACGTAAGTATAGGTGTACATTTAAAGCCTTCTAGAAATTCTCGGAACTTGTTGGTTGATGCATGTCGTTAGGCTTAAGTGTCACGCACTTTCTTCATTAAGGCTACAGCACACCAGGGATGTTGCGGATGCCGATTTTCTGACATCCGCGGATGCGGATATTTAAAGGCTCACATCCACGGATGCGGATGCGGATGTCAAGATTAGGTACTTAGAAAACGTCAAATATTACATTTTTAGTATTTATAAAAAAAACGAAACGTTTAGTATTTGAACAAGAATATAGGTGCGTTATATTTAATAAACAGTAACTTGGCCGACTTTTCTGGATCTAGACGATTTCGTTATAGGTAATGACGGAATTACCTAGCACTTACGCCGCCAAGACATTCCTGTACCGACTTGTTCGACATCCGCATCCGCATAAGCTCCGCATTGATTTTATGCGGATGCGGATGCAGATGCGGATGTTGAAAATAATGCGGAAGTTCCGCGGTTGCGGATGCGGATGCGGATGTTCGCAACATCCCTGCAGCACACTACCTTGACGTTTACCATTTAGCAAAATAGACGGGAGTAGGTTAAGCCGAAATACATTTCTATTACCCATTGTTAACAAGGTTGAGGGCCTGATTCGGATTTTGAAATAGACATCTGTTAGATATCTTTTAGATATCGCCAAGATACGATAACGATATGTTTAAGATCTAACCTGTCAAATTTGACATTTGCGCGATTCTGGAGATACTCTTGAACGATTTCCACAAGATATGGCTTAGAGATCCAATTCACATCTAATAGATATCTAACTCTATCTAACGTAAAAGTGACATTGGTTGCTCGAATTGCGCTGCAAAAGAGAACTAGTTGAAATCTAAACTATAACGTATCTAGAATGGATCTAGTGCGTGTCGTCTCTTGTGAATATCTTGAAGTTCGAATACGGCAGCCAGTCTAGCTTATTAAAAGGAAAACGTTATACGAAAAAAGCTATTAAGTTCATGCTTCGGGCGGGGCTTATAAGTACCCTTGTCTCCATATCATTAAAGTAATGTACCTATCAAGTTAGGAACAGAATACATATGACGATAAAATATGGAACGTATGTATGGTGTAGCTAATTGAAATTATATATTTGGTTCAAAGTTCAAATTGACACAGTTGACACAATTTAATCAAAGCATGTGTACATACATAACCAAATGGACTTGTCGAATATTATATCAACAAAAAAAAAATGCTATAATTTTACTGTTGTAGCGACAACAGGCATATATACATACTCATATGTACATGCCTGTAATACGCGTGTATATCTAAATAACTATACAGTGGGTATTATTACATGTCTAACTTCGAGAAGGAGTTTGATTGTCGTATCAAACTGCTGATTGTCAGCGTTGAGAAGGTTGTTAAAAATAGATCTTCTCGTCCGGTAAACACACTCTGTCCGTAGCAACAGTGTGTGTTTACCGCACGTGTAGATCTATTTTTAACAACCTTCTGAACGCTGACAATCAGCAGCAAAAATCGAGAATAGTCATGCATAACAGGATTTATAGAGATGATTTAAATCAATCAGGATATTTTCAATAATTAGAAAACTATTGTTGGAGAAACGAAAAGGTCACAAATGGATCTGCTAATTAGGGAATTGGCTATTTGAAAATTGTCACAGTAAAATATAAAATGAGCGGGATATGGTAGCTTACATTTAAACGATATCCCACCAAAACACAAATAACTATGAAAGAATGCCAAGTTCGATAGACCTATCGAACTTGGCATTCGGCAACGGTTTCGCTAATAAAAGAAAAATGAGATCTAACTGGAAACCGAGTTCATTCAAAGCCTCTTAGACCACAGCTCCTGTCAATATTATGACTTGACGTAGCACGTGTAGGTATTTCAAATCAATATGTAAGAAAAACGTGTTTTTCTGATAAATAACTTTTTTTTTACGGAAAATCATCGACGCTTACATTTTTCAATATTTTTTTTGAAAATTTACTATTAGCCAAATTTACTGTACTTATGTAAAATTGGAATCAACGTGACTAAATAAGTTATGCGTCATGTTGCAAATGTGTCCGTCCATTTGAAGTTTTGTTTTGATGAAACTGTCTCCTGTGTTATCCTTGTATAAACCTGCACTTGTAATTGAACTCTAAATTCATAATTATTTCATATTACCTTTGATTATGAATGAATACGATTATTTTCATTAATTTCTGAACATACCACAAATATTCCATAATGTCAGCTTTGCCTCTCCCGCACCTGTAAAAAAAATCATTGTTAGTTTGTGTTATTAAAGATTTTCCAAGGTAGCATACCCAAAATAGACTTAAATTTAGATAATTGATACTCCATTTCTCTTTGTAATATTGTAAAAGAGACAATTTTAATGTAGCTATCTGTTATATCTTCGATTCGAGTTCCTTTTTCAAACCTACAACTTAGGTAATGTACCTAATATAAAAACATATTACAATTATTTTCAAATATACGTCCATCCACATAGAGTGCTTGATTATAGATTGCCTGTTATAATCCTTCCTTAAACTTTAAATTATTCCCAACTCATAACTTTATCCAAATAGACACAATTATCTATTTTCCAGCGGGGCATGGGAGTATTGTGCTGGATAAAATTAAAGTTAGGTTGTAAAGTTGAAGAACACGAAGGTAGAAAATCACGGCCGGATTGCGGAGTGCGCGACACGAACGCCTGGTTTACGACCGTGGTGAAATAAGGTCCAGTTCACACGTTTACACCTTTGTTGTACGAATTCTACGTTATGAAGACTCCTAATATTGTACCGCTGAACTTATTTAATGTTGCAGCTGCGTGCTAGCGGTTGATATTGCGGCTGCATAGTTTACTCACGTAATTCCAACATTCTGCATTGTCTCCGCGGAGTCAAAGAATGAGAAACAAAAGTTTGCAATTGCTGGTTGTGCTGGTGGCTCATTCTCGTTTCGTACGTTATCTCTACGAGTGTATGATGCTGATGTTACTTGAAAGATATTTTAAGTTGCGGGTCGAGGAACGCGTTTGAAATTCGTGTTCGACGATTACAAAGAAAACTCTAGTCTGTTGAACATTTTGTAATATAAGTATACTACTTTTTTTTAACAGACGTTTAATTAAACGGAAATACAACAAATGAAAATCCGATGATAAATTCAAACGTTAATTTTGTATAGGTACCTACTAATAATGTATAGGTAATATAATATAATGCACAAATGCCTAAAATTTTCCTGATTCGTTATCACGTTGTACACAATACCTTGTAATAGGTACGACGCAGCATAGTGTTTTAAATATATAGCTACTAACTATACATATATATATATATATATATATATATATATACATATATATATATATATATACCTATATATTCCAGTCAATGAACACCTGCGATTTTATTAAATATATATGTAGAAAAACAGGTCGAAGGATTTCTATAAGTTGCACCAGTTTCTCAAGTCTCACTACTGGCGGGTACCTACTTACTTTTACTGAATCATAAAAACTCTGCTGCGTGGAAAATTGAAGTCCATTACTTTTTACATTGTAAGAAATATACAAGTTTAAACCCTTTTTCAAGCCCTACTAAACCTTTTCCATGAGAATAAGAGCATTTTATAAAGTTTTGATGCTCCTTAGAAATGGGGCACGTTTTGCTTTTCGAAATAAACGTATTCAAGTTATGAATACAATTGTCAGACAGTTGAATATTTCATAAGAATATAGGTCAATCATAAATACATAGACATGATTTCCGCGAGCAAAATGACGTCTTTTGAAGCATTTTGTATACATATGTCCTTCTATTGTAAATAAAACATAATTACGTTACTAATTAGTTACCTATTCGAACATAGCTATACATTTATGGGAAGAATATTTTCTCAGCGATAAACGTTACCACATTTAAGATTATTAGTTTTGTGAAATAATTTTAGCCTATGATTTTATGAAATACAAAAGTATTAACCTTATCCCGGATTTGTCCTTGAAAAATGTCCGCCTCTTTATAATCGCCATAAAATGCAACTGCGTCATAAAAAGGAATCACCTTTTCGTATGTAGTCGGGTAAAAAAGAAGTAGGTACCTATATAGGTTTAAAGAACTTTCTAATTCTTCTGCTTATAGTACCCACGTGACTGCCGTCCATTGACGTTATGACTTTTTGTAACGACTTAACTTTAGAGAAAGAGCAGTAACGATAAAACATAAGAGAAGATATAAAACTACCGATTTTAGATAGGTGCTTGAATTACTTGAGCAGAAAGTTTTATGAGAAAAGGTAAGATCATTTGTCTGCAGGGCATAATAGAAGTCTATAGACATATCTATAGACAAGTCTATAGAGTATATAAAAAATAGACTTTAGGTAAGTACCTAAAGTCTATTTTTTAATTAGGTAGACTAAAATGACATTTCTTAGTATGAAATGACTTAAACCTAACAATTAAATTTTTAATCCGACGACGATGACATCGTAAGTCCTAAGACCATATTGTTATTAGTATTTAAAAAAAAACAAACTACCAGTAGCTGCATCAAAAATGTTATTTTCATTAAAACTCACGGAAAGCTACAGTTAAATTAATGATGTTGCAACCTGGGTGTGCGATGCATTTGTCGAGTGCAGGGACAGGCGAAGGGCGGGTCAAGGCCCACTGTAGGTACGAGTATTAATACACCGCCAATCGTGTCACGTTGGCTATTTCCACGCCAAGGCTCAACTTAGCTTATTGCATCGTGGCGGCACATTGCGGGATTAATAAAGGAAAATTGCTCCGAGATCTTATCGGTGCATTTTTACGATAAATTGGCTTCAACTTTCAGCCCTGTGTTCAAATGAGATTGAACTTGTTTGAATTAATAAACCAAGCAAAAATGCGTTTTCAGTGAAAAGCGCGAAATGAGATTGTATAGTTCCATGCGCTTTATATCTTAGCTCGCTAGAAACGTAAGTGAACGTGTTGGAATGTCGACATTTTCAATTCTCGGGGTTCAATTCAGCTGCAACCAATCTCCACTCTTTCAGACGTGTGAAATGAAATACCGACTTGAGCTTTTAGAGCACGAACATGCATAAATTGCGGTGCCGCCTGGTTAAATATTTGGCTGCGCCACATGTTTATTTAAACAAAGCACTACCTAGTTCCTCTGTTGGCTTTCTTTTCAATTTGAACTCAAAAATGCAGATGGCTTTTATATTCGCCTCAGTCCGTTTTTCAATAACATTTTTCACTATAATTTAAATGTATATTTTGTCAAAATAGTTTTTATTTGGAATGCCGAACGGTTTAAACGTGTCTTTAACAAACTGTCTCTTCAATATTTGACATAATCTACCTACTTTTTTTATACGTGTGGAAATGACATAAACATAACTTATTTAAAACAATTTATGGAACTATCCATAAATATGACTTATTGAACATAACTTATTTAAAACAATTTATGGAACTATCCATAAATTGTTTTAAATAAGTTATGTTTATGTCATATCCACTGTGTATCACGTATAAAAAAAGTAGGTAGATGATGTCAAATATTGAAGAGAATAAATAACTATAATAACTATATCCTAGCCCTTCTGGATTACATTAAAATAATTTAGACTACTTTTTATTACCAATCTATAGAGCGATTTTTGGCGGAATGTTAATTAAAGAATGAAATTGATCTCCGGAGGCACTGTCTTTACGACCAATCATAAAACCGGCAGTTAGAGGAAAACATAAAGTTACGAAGTAATTTTTACGTGAGTCAGACGTTTTATTCCAAAATTAAATTCCTTTAGGTCGCGGATTTGCACGCCTTTCTCAATAAAATATTTAACGATTTTTATAAATTTCCCAGTGTGACTCACCAACGATCGTATTCAATAGCGAAAGTTTAATATATATGGCCAATATGCATATTAATACAATGAAATTGTCTCGAAACTGCTAATCTACGAAACCCGCAATGAAACACACAGCACTCGCTATTTGGTCAGTTGTCGACGCAATCCGAAGATGTACGTGGGTCATACTGAAAGTTTCTGGATTCTGATATATGAGAAAATTTATTTTATCTAAGTGGCCAGTCCAGGAACTTTCAGTATGACCTAAGTAGTGTCTACGAGAATGCGATATTCTAATATTACTAAACCGAGGTCGAATATCTGCTTCAATCTAGCTTATTTGACGTTGGAGTGAGCGAGACGCATTCAGTTAATAAGAGGCTAAATGCGGTCTGAGGGATTAAGCTAGATTACGAGCGTTAGCTACGCGTATCCCGCACGTATTCTAAAACGACGTATTTACTTTGAGACGATAATATTTGTAGGTTCTTTTAGCTTGGTACGAGGGCATCGCTTTGTTGTGTCTAGGCTAATCAAACAAATGAACAGTAATTTGAAGGCTGAAAAGTATTGGATGTATTCTGGCATTTATCAAGTAGTTATAGTGATCGATGGATGAATAGACATTTCAGCTATTACAAACAGTTAATGACGGTTATTTAAGGTGAGTCACGAATATAACACACTCTTAACTTTATCAAGTCTTATACTACTACTACTTTAAAATTTTATTGACATACAGTTTTTCAATAGTGATAGGTATGTATATAATAGTAGGTATGTACCTACCTACATACAATGTTTGTGTAAGTATCTGATAAAATTAACAAAAACTAAAACGTAATTGCTAGGTAATTACGTTTTAGTTTTTATTTGCGATCAATACGCTGGAAATTATACCTATTAGGAGTTTAAACTGGTATAGCATGCCTACATAGGCGGTTTGTCACGGACGTTTCCTTGGTCATATTTTCATGGTAATTTTGAGCCGGTGTTTCATTAAGCCAGCGTTTACCGGCTTGCAGTGGGTTTATGCAAAAACGTGCAACTCGCGGTACTGGCAATTTTCTTTGAAGGCCGGGCCTTGAAGAACGCCGTTACCGGTTATTTACTGCTAATACAAAACTGACTGAAATGCTTGGGGTTTTGGAAATAAGACTTGCTTTATATTTTTTATGCAAGCCTTTGGTCGAGGCCAAGGATAACGTTTTTTGCATGCGATGGTTAAAATATAGTATCTTGTGTGACATACTCCTCCAATTGAGGGGGATTTAAATCTTCTCGAGGCAGAGGTGTAGGGTTGGAGCCGGTGTAGCTTTATTTGACGTTCATAAGTGCTTTGTTGTATGCCTACTTGAATAAACTATCTTATCTATACTGAAATCATTTTTGCGGTTTTTAAATTTTTGTTGACTTTCTGTCTTAATTTTTATGCGTGGTCCGACTCGCAATTAGCCGGTTAAGGATTATTAAAAGTAACACATTATTTAAATAAACTAACCGAGGGTGCCGCCAGCAGCGAGGCAAGGCCCAAGCTGTCGGTGGTCAGGGCTGCAGAGAGAGGAACCAGTAAATACTTATAATAACAAAATTTACTAAACCAAAATAATAACAATCATAACGACTCATTTCAGCGAACGGTCCACCGCGGTGGACTATCCGCGCCATGTCCAAGACCACCGCTCTCTGCATCTGACCCTTAAGCCTAGCGTTATTATTATCACCAGGTGTTGGTCGAGACTCTTCGCTATGAGACCGTTCGCTGAAATGACTCGTTATGATTGTTATTATTTTGGTTAAGTAAAATAAGTACCTATTGGAAAGGTTTTTCTTTTCCTTAACCCCAGGTGTTGTTAATTTAATGCGACATTTTCGTACGATAAAAATCCAACGTCGTTGCCATTGTATTGTCTCAGTGATATTTAAAAATAACAAAATTAAGTATGTTCGATCCGTAACCCTTTGGAAACTAACTTGCTTCTAGATCCAGCGCCATTGTGCAGAAAAGGGCAAGTTATTCAGTGAATGACAGTGGAGGGCCTGAAAGGTCGCCTCCCCGTGTTGTATCTCTATTGAGCCTCGAGCCACCTTTGTACAATAACATAGTCGAGTTGCCTTTTCTACCGCGACTTTGAAGCACCCGTCTTTAGATAATCATTCTACTTTGCTCTGAAATTGACGGTTAAAAATCGCTTAATGTTCGCAACACAGCTAAAAGAAAATATTTGGGTAATATTACGTAAGTATTTATATTTCGGGCACATTTTAGATAGCAATTTTCAAAGCTGTCGTCTATCCTTTTCCTTAGATTATTATAATTGGGCTACAAAATATTGTTTAGGTTTTTGTTGGAATTTAGGAGCGGCAAAGGGTTTATTCAGTAATTAGGCAGTTGGCTGGGTTATTGGACCTAGTGTCCAATTAGTATAGTCGTGAACTCGGAGCAAGTCGACCTCGGAGGTTGCGTAGGTACCTATATAACTGCATAGTTTTCCAAATTTGCGCCCTAATCCTCACAGGTCGAGATTTTCCCGAAAAATTATTAACGTTAATGTGAGCGCGAGGTTGGACTAGTAAAACTATCTATGTATAACGTAAAGTCATATACCGTACTGTTATTAGTCTTAGATCTGAAGGATAAGTAGGTTAAACAAAGTTAACAGCCCCGAATACCTAAGCGTTTAATTTCACCTAATAATTTACTATGAATCAACTCTTAGTTAGATGTCAATCCTCTTGCGGGAATTCGTGTAATATACATAAGCTTTAAATTAGTGTTCTATTAAATTATGTGCTTGACAAACTTATCTACTAGTATAAACATTTAATAGCCTCGTAAGATTGAATGTTAGTCGTGTTTCACGTTCATTTATACACTGGACTTGTGTATTTCGTGTTAAGGTTTATTTGGAGCAACCGGAGTACTCGCGTTATGCCCGTCTTTTATAAGAGTAACGGTTATATAAGCCATTACAGGGAATGGCTGTGATATGATCGTGCAGCAGCCTGCTATCTTTCAGTAATGTGTCGATTAAGGCCCGGGCTACAGAGCGTAAGTAAACTTAATAACGCCGAGCGCGGAGGTTCGCGACATTACCATAAAGTGTGGAGCTATAACGGGGGCCTCTGAGTTCAGTTGCCAATCAATATGCCCTAATAACAATAAATAATCGAATTGAGCATCCCACAATTTTAAAGGATACTTAGATGGTTTACTAGGAGCCCTTTCGGCCCTTCGGGATCATGTGCCCGAAAAATACAAAAATCTGCCAACCAACGCATTCGCATGTCTCCGATTTTGCATCGTTAGATTACAGTAATTAAAATTTTCCCCGTACAGTGTCCATCCATAGGCTTGTCCCAGACGAATCGCGAATAAGAAAGTAATGCAGTCATGACAGATGCCCTGTAACTAATAGTACCTAAAAATAGTCACCCTTTAAGTACTTCAGAGGGGGAGAATATACTCTGAAATCTATTCTTGACCGATGCTGGATGACGTAGGTGCATACACCTATTTTAGTAGGTACGTTTGTAGTAGGGCTTAAAATATGTTTATTTTAAGTGGGAACGCAACTATTGATAGATTGAGATAGTGATTAAAGAAAGTTACACAACTTTTGGTTGCCCGCGACTTCGTTCGCGTGTATTTTAATAATGATTGTTAGAATTATTTTTATTTATTTAGGAGGCAAACGAGCAGACGATTGTACACGAATATTGTGCAGCAAAAAATAGCTCGTTTTCTAGTCAAATAAAAACCTTCAGCTGTATTTATAACTGTAATATTACGGCTCACGTTATATTTCACGGTTGTAATTGTCCTGTGCAGCTAGTTGCCACATGATGTGATTGCGCGTGGATGGCCGACTTCAATCGAAAGCATTAATTAATTGTCGAATCAAGTGGGCATACGGCGTTCGATATCAATCAATACCCGACTCCATGGTAAAACCGTAACAGACATCTACCTACAAGGCATTACTAACGTAAGGTCGGGGCATAAGCAATGGGATTTTTTCAGTTCGGGACAAAAACGGGCAAATTCTAGATCACTGTCTGGAAGAGGGGCGCCATAATTACTTCATGCTCGTAAATATATACACATTTAATAAAAAATGGAACACATGTATTTGCCAATGCTATTGGATTTTATGTTTGCAAAATTTAGTCTGAAAGATTCGGCCTTATAATCCGACTTAACAACTCTCTCTTTCATCTCGGGGCCCGATTCGGATTTTGAAATAGACATCTATTAGATATCTTTTAGACATCAGCAAGATACGATAACGATATGTTTAAGATCTAACCTGTCAAATTTGACATTTGCGCGATTCTGGATATACTCTTGAACGATTTCCACAGGATATGACTTAGAGATCCAATTCACATCCAATAGACATTAGTTGCCCGAATTGCGCTGAAAAAGAGAACTAGTTGATATCTAAACTATAATAACGTATCTAGAATGGATCTAGTACGTGTCGTCTCTTGTGAATATCTTAAAGTTCGAATACGGCAGTCGGTCGTAATTTGAGACGAAGAAAGAAATACCCGTACATAGCATACCTAGATCATCATAATAGGTAATAGTAATTTTTTTACACTTCGTTTAAGCATGCGACATAACTGGGAACATACAATGTATATTGTCTCCAACACATTGCGGGGACATTGTTGCGGCGTGATATACATCTAGATAATCGGCTTTTCTGTGTGCCTTGGAAACTCCATTGGACCACAGATCACATGATGTGAACAGTAAGATGAGCGTTTCTTTCTTTTATTTTTTGCCATATTTATATACGTGACCTTTTTGCCACTTTTCGTTATTTCTAGTCAGGATCGCGAGCCCTTTTCGTTCTTATAGGAGAAAAAAGTGTCCTAAAATTTCCATGCATTTTTCAAATTTTCCTTTTTGTTACAGCCATACAAAGTATATGGGGAGATGGTAACACAAGTGGAAAAAAACTCTGGGATATTTTTTTATCCCATTAGGATCGAAAGAGCTCGTGATTCTGAGTATAAATAACACAAAAGTGGCAAAAAAGCTTACAATAATAAATATGGCAAAAAATAAAAGAAACGCTCAGATAATACATTTATGTATAACTTTCTCTCATTCCAAGTTCTAATGTTCTAAATGATTTCATTTCAGTATAAAAGTTAAAATTATAAGGTAAACTTAACCTAACAACTTGTATGTTTGGCATAGCGCTTTCAATTAAATCACACGCTTATACCTAATCAAATAAAATAATAATGACGCAGCGCAGTTAAAATAAAAACAGCTTAGCTGGACAATTTATGTACCGAAAGTTTCGAAACAAACGTATAAAACTTACGGGCACTTTTAATTGGTTTACATTGGTGCTTTAGGGCCCTCTCTGCCCCAAATGTTAACCTACTTAATTAATTGTATGCAGGTGTGTAGACTGTCTGTTTTATGCTTTTCTGTTTTGAACACGAGTACTGCGACCGCACACTTTGTAATATGTTTTTAGAGAAATGTTTGGCTCGAGGAAAAAGAACAACATATAAATGGAAATTTCTTAGTCTCGTTTGAATTTAACATTGTTTCTCTTATGCGGGAGTAAAAGTTGGAAACCTCCGTACACGTGTACGGAACCTACACGATCAAATACGGGGACTATTTTTCTTGAACATCAAGAATTATATTTTGGCGTTATCGTTAATTAGGGATGCCTAAAGCTTTTCTTCCAAATGCATAACCTTATTGAAATTAAACATCTGGCCCCGTAGACACAGTGGCGGATTTGCAGTCTTTGCCGCCCTAGGCTCAGACCCTGTAGCCGCCCCTTTCTCAGTATCAGCACCCATCATACTGACTGCATTTAGGTCAGGCAACGAAAACGAATGCTTGGACACATTTTTTACTAAGTAACTTTGTTTGGACTCGTTAGGAGGTGAAAATATCAAAAATCGCCGGCCGTAACCCTTGAGCGGTGGTGGGGGGTTTGATTTAAAGGTCCCATTTTTCGGTTTTTCGCTTATAATATCTTAGAAACTATGCGTCCTTGTGACATGATATTATACAAAATGAAAGCTGATTAAATTTGCTACAAGTTTTATACAGTCGAGTTTTTCGATAGGTATCTTGTTTAGTTTTTGAGAAAGCCGCTCTTGAATGTCTATAATTTTGCATTAAATTTCCATCAATAATATTCACAGTGCTCTCGAGGAAAGGAACCCGAAAGATTTTAACAGTGTAGCAGATCTGCGAAATTGACTCCACACTCGCGTTCGCGGCTTCCTGCACGAGTGTGGAGGGCCCTATACAAGCCCCCCTTCAGACTATTGCGCGTGAATCGCGGCTCGACTTCGCGGAGCGAATATATCGCGACGTTGACGTATGACTCCACACTCGCAAAGTTCTCGGTGATTTCGCAGTTTAGTTCGCGCCAAGATGGCTGAAAAGCATCAGCTGATCGACTTAACTGTAATTTATCTACGGCAATGATTGCTGATGCTTATGATATCGAAAAACTGTACTAAATAAAACTTGTAGCAAATTTAATCAGCTTTCATTTTGTACAATGATCAGTCGTTAGAACGCATAGTTACCGAGATAAGTATAAGCGAAAAATCGAAAAATGGGACCTTCAAATCTCCCTCTTTCCCCGGCTCATTAGCTACGGCCGGGGACTTTTGATATGTTCACCTCCTAAGTAGTTCAAACAAAGTTACGAAGTCAAAAATTGTGTTCCAAGCATTTCTCTCTATACCTTTTTTTGAGAATTCGTTGCCTATATATGAATAATTTTGTGTTATTTCTTGTTATCATCAGCGATTTTTTGCCACAATTTGCCGCCCCTAATATCTCACCGCCCTAGGCTCGAGCCTACTGTGCCTTATGGGAAATCCGCCACTGCGTAGACAACATGCCAATCGCTTATATATAGCATTAAGAAGGAAGAGTGATAGAGACACAAAGCGATTCGATGGCGAAGCGCAAGCGATTGTCACCTTGGCTAGGCCGCCTGAATTGATATGCCTATAGATGTTTTGATCAAAACTGTGCGAATTACTGTCTACTCTGTATAGTTTGAATTCGAAAGCCATATTATACACTAACACACATTTATTTTATTGAGCTTCAACTATAAAATCGATAAGTGAGTAATTGAGTATATATTGACATTCTAATCTAATTTCGCATGATCAATGTTTATGATATCACTACAGGGAACGTCGGAATGAGGGCTCGGGGATTCGACATCCATATACACATCCACGGCACTAGGGTTTGCGGATCCGAAATATATGAAATTATCCGGATCTGGATCCGGATCCGCGGATATTCCCATACATTTCGGATCCGTCGTGCAAACCCTACACGGCACCATAGAGAAATATAGTAAGAAAAGAGTGCTCACTCCATACATCAGTTTTGGTTCAAAAATACTATTCATTTCAGTGTCTACATCTACCATCGAGTAGCGGAACTATCAGTACTGCTACTTGACAATAGTTGTAGCAGTACTGATAGTTCCGCTACTCGATGCTATTAAAAAAGATAGAAAAGTTCGATTATCTCGAAAACCACGAAACTTTTACTAGACCTATAAGTGCATTTTCTGGACCAGCCTAAGGTGCTCTGTCGGTGGTTAGAAGGTTATCGACTAATTACTGGGCACCCTGTATAGTTGCTATACAATATTTTTTTGGATGTAATGTAAGGAATCGAATGGTACCCTTACTTTTATCGTTTTTGGAAGTTAAAAAAAACTTAAATTTTGAAACTTTCAGGTCCTGTCTTTTTGTAATTTTTCAATATTTTATTTTAAAACCCACATTATTGTGATAATGTGGGTTTGCTATCTATTTTACTAGATTTTGTTATAAAATTCAACATGTGTCATCATCCCTTATAGGCTTTTATGTCATTATTAGAAATTCTGTATCGTTTCATAACAACGTGACTGCGAGTAGTTAACATGAATGTTTGCGAAAATTCAGGGTTCGCTATGAAACATAACATTATTAGGGCGAGCGAAGCGAGCCCTATCACTATTCGACAAACTATGCATTCTTGTGGTACACTTTACGGAAAAACTATCGCACTTATAGGTTTGAAATTTAACATAGTAATTTAAATTCATGTCTAGATGTGTTATCAAACATAAAAATATCATTTTATAAACCTAAAAAATAAAAAATAAAGGAATAACACTTTGTATTACTACTAGCGCCATCTGTTAGAAAAATTATGAATTAAAATTCGTGCTAAATGTACTATGTGCTAACAACGATGAATACAAAAAAACAGGCCAAGTGCGAGTCGGTCTCGCGCACGGAGGGTTCCGCACCATCAACAAAAAATAGAGCAAAAAAATCGTGTTTGTTGTATGGGAGCCCCCGTTAAATATTTATTTTATTTTATTTTTAGTATTTGTCGTTATAGCGGTAAAAGAGATACATCATTTGTGAAAATTTCAACTGTCTGGCTATCGCAGTTCATAAGATACAGCCTGGTGACAGACGGACGGACGGGCGGACGGGCGGACGGACGGACGGACGGACGGACAGCGAAGTCTTAACTAGTGATAGGGTCCCGTTTTTTGCCCTTAATCTTGCTGTATATATTCACTGCGGAGGTCAATTTACTCGTATGTTCTGTTCTGTGACGCCGATGAACTGATCAGTCATGTTGTGGTAGCAAACTTAAATCGGGTAGGTATTATCAGTTCGAGAAACAGTTTTAGTGTTACTATTGCTGGAACTGCCAAAATTATAAATAAAGATAAGTATATTAGGCCGTCTGTATCGATCGGCCCTAACAGTCGCAGTCGGGTTGTAGACGGGCTACAACCCGACTGCAACTTGTATGGAAACTGCACGCCGACTGCACGCCAATTGCAACGTCGGCGTGCAGTTCAACAAAATGACCCAGAACCCTGGCAGTTCCTAGTGGAACTCAGGTTTGGTGCAACATAGGCACACGCTGTTTTAGTAATTCGACACGTCTTGATGAGCACTTGGGAGAGCAGTACGATAGAGCTGATGCTGAACCCTGGCTGTACCTAGCGGAACTCAGGTTTGGTGCAACATAGACACACACTGGGTTGGACATCCGACTCGTCATGATGATCACTTGGTAGAGCAGTACGCAAGATAGCTGATGCTGAACCCTGGCAGTACCTAGTGGAGCTGGCGTTTAATACAACATATGCACACGCTGTTTTGGTCATCCGACTCGTCTTGATGAGCACTTAGGAGAGTAGTACCCAAGATAGAGCTGATGCTGAACCCTGGCTGTACCTAGTGGAACTCAGGTTTGGTGCAACATAGGCACACGCTGTTTTAGTCATTCGACACTTCTTGATGGTCACTTGGGAGAGCAGTACCCAAGATAGAGCTGATGAGCTGATGCTGAACCCTGGCTGTACCTAGTAGAACTCAGGTTTGGTGCAACATAGGCACACTCTGTTTTAGTCATCCGACACATCTTGATGCGCATTTGGGAGAGCAGTACCCAAGATAGAGCTGATGAGCTGATGCTAAACCCTGGCTGTACCTAGTAGAACTCAGGTTTGGTGCAACATAGATACACGCTGTTTTAGACATCCGACTCGTTAGAATGAGCACTTGGGAGAGCAGTACCCAAGAAAGAGCTGATGCTGAACCCTGGCAGTACCTATTGGAACTCAGGTTTGGTGCAACATAGGCAAACGCTGTTTTGGTCATCCTATTCGTTTTTTTGAGCACTTGTGAGATACCTAAAATAGAGCTGTAGCTGAACCCTGGCAGTATTTAGTGAAACTCAGGTTTGTTGCAATATAGGCACACGATGTTTTGGTCATCTCACTCGTCTTGATGAGCACTTAGGAGAGTAGTACCCAAGATAGAGCTGATGCTGAACCCTGGCAGTATCTAGTAGAGCTCGGGTTTGGTGCAACATAGACACACGCTGTTTTGGATATCCGACTCGATATGATGATCACTTGGTAGAGTAGTACCCAAGGTAGCTGATGCTGAACTCTGGCAGTACCTAGTAGAGCTCGGGTTTTATACAATATAGGCACACTCTGTTTTGGTTATCCGACTCGTCTTTTTGAGCACTTAGGAGATACTCAAGATAGAGCTATAGCTGAACCCTGGCAGTATTTAGTGGAACTCACGTTTGTTGCAACACTTGCAACATAGGCACACGCTGTTTTGGTCATCTCACTCGTCTTGATGAGCACTTAAGAGAGCAAATTATACGTAAGTTTATGATTACCGCCAGTAGGTGTCCAGACGGGATAGTTTTACGCTCAATTGTGTGGTGTGGATGCATAAATAAATTCAAGGACATTGGCTCGCTGACCCAACATTATGTAGGAAAGCCAGTTGGCTTCCTTACAAAAAGTACTGGGCTGGGCGACCGTGCAGGATGTAATAAGCGCTTATGAAATTGTATATTTCGTGTGGATGATATTGGAAATTTGATTTTGTCGTCTGGACACGTTTTAATTGACAAAGTAAAAGTTGTAACAGACAGGCGTACCGGACAGCGACCGGGGTCCAATTAGTAGGTATATTTCTTTCTTGCTCTCACTTATAGCTGCGTCCTTAACGGACTTATTACTTACCCACTCGATCGAATATAGAACAAGCCTCGGACTGGATCAAAGTCGCGGTCCGGTACGTTTAGGGTAACATTCCATTTCTGACCGCAGCTGCACTACTGGTACTGAATGCGTCGCTGTTACTGTCAATTTCCATAGGAAAATGAACAGTAGTGCAGCTGCGGTTGGAAATGGACTGTCACTTTTAGGTAGAAAAACTCCGCGAGCCCTTACAAAGCTCTGCTTTTTGCTAGTTATAACCTTCATTTTACAACATAAGCTCAAATGTTACTGTAAAACACAGACAAGACATCCTCTAGACTGAGCATAGTAACGCTACCCCCTCTGCCACTGATACGGTAGTTTTACTCCATCTTCGAGTCAATCCCGTGCCGTGATTGGTCCATGTCTTTGAACGGACCAATTACGGCACGGGATTCGCTCACCTCGTCCCCCCACACACCCGTATTTTTGGCAGCATCGGTTTCATGAAATAATTGCTCTAAACTCCGTCTAGAGGATTCCTAGTCTATGCTGTAAAATGTTATGGAGGGTTTATTTTGTACTCGTAGGTACTTAATTACATTTTTTTTTTACATCCTAAGCTCTAGGTATATTATGTTTCGAGTCCTTGGTTATGGTACCTATTGCAAACTTTTTAAACGCGCATGCCTGTCTGTAGCAGTTGCACCACCTTTTACGACGTACGCGTAGTGTAGCGAGTTTCCGTGTTTAGCAGAACAAATGGCGTAGATTGGTGTAGAGCTTTAATAGGTACACTGACTGGATAAGAGTGCTAATCTAATATAAAATTAATTAGTCTTTTTTACACAACTTTGGGAACAAATCAAATTATTTTATTAGTATATTTTAGTTTTTATATAATATTGTAAGTATTAGTTTAATTTTAAGTAGGTTTAATTTAATTTTAGTTTAGTTTTTAAATATTTAATTCATAGTTTGTTTTAATGTTATTTTATTATTACCTTTTAAGTTAATTATTTTATTAAATATTAATTATTTTTGATATGCATAGTATGCATATTGCGTAGTACTATATACATACATATAGTGTGTCAAAGGACTATCTTATTTCAAGCATAGACAGAGAGAGTCATACTATCTTTGTCTTACACAAGTACTAGCACCCAAAAGAAAAGGTTGAGTATAGTTTTTTTGTTCCTATTTACTGACAAATTGGTTTGACCATCTATACTACGACTGTAGTTATATCTGTCCAGTGTTAGGTGTGGAATTTGGGGCTCCAGTCTGGCCTTGACCGCCCGCCTCTTACGTAATAAAGCCGTTGTGTTCAAAGCCTCGAGGCCTTATCCGCGTTCATTTATATTTTACTATCAGATGAATATCTCAGTCGGAATACTACACGTACATAGATACAATATTGTTATATATATTATTCTACATTATGAGTAATACTTATCGAACGCTTTAACAGTCTGTAGCAGCATATTGGCAAGGTGCGAAGTCGGTGGAGGGGGAAGTGGCGTTGATCGTAACAAACACAGGTAATCTTATGGAATGTCCGACATTAGTACTAGCGGCAGCCGCTTGAACTAATTTTACTCCATAAGATTTAACGTAGAAAGCCCGACAGAATGAGGGCAGCACCAGTCGTGCACCTAGCGAATAACGAAACTCTACAATTTAATTACCTATGACGTTTATCAGGATTAAATGTCATGGGTATAATTAAAAGATAAAACAAACAAAAGGAATATATAGGTTGTAAGTTAGTATTTTACTGAAACTAAAATAAAAATCACTCACGCCACTCGCCTTTTTTGACCTCTCTTAAACAACGGTTGCATAAAATACTATTATATATGTATATTAGTAAGTTCGAATAGGCTACTAGTACAATAGTAGCGGGGCCATTTAACTGTATTATGGACGACGATTCTGCCCACCCTTTGTAGTCAAGTGAACTCAAGTGTCTTATTTAATTCATTATTCGTGCTCGTAATGAGTCGACTACGGAAATAGTATAACCTACAAATACCAGTACCTACAATTGTATTCAAGCTGATAGGTGGCAGCTGCTAAAATGTCAAGGCTTTGAAAATGTACCACTATTTAAGTATAATTAGGTCTATTATAGGTCTAAATAATATTTTCGACTTTCAAAGAGATTATTTTTAAAAGAACGAACGTCAACAACTCTTTTTTTTTTAAACCTTAACATTATTTTTAAAGACCTCTCTAGTGATGTGTCATACCAGGTCATACGTAGATATTTGCTGTTTTTTTTTTCAATTTTAGGTATGTATGGGATGCAGGGATAATAAGCAGCTTATAACTTTTCTGTAAAAATATAAGTTATAACGGAATCAAAGAAATAGCACTTTTTTTGCTCGCAATCACAGCAAAGAAAATATCCTTATATTTTGAACTACAACTCGCTTGAAACATGTTCAGAATACTCCTAACTTCTTAAGTTAAAACGTGTCCTACGTGCGCGAGAAAGAAAGCTATAAAATTACGAATAGATTATTACTGAGAGCGACCGAGAAACTTCAGCTTTCTCGGCGCTATAGAAAATTCAGAGATTAAAAAGTTTCAGCAGGTTGCACCAGAGGTATACCTCGGACAATATCGCGATAATACACATTGTCCCATCTTATCCCGTGTATATTTACACCCACACAATTGTATAAGTATGTCACCGTAAAATTGTAAACACTCGTCAGTTTATAATCTCGCTAGTTAAATTATAAACTGACGGTAGAGAGATTATAAATTAACCTAACCTACGTTAGATTGTAAACAGGTTCACAATCTTACGGTGTCATATACATATACAAATAACTGAAGTTAACTTAAACTTCATTCAGAAATGGTCTTTTGTATTCAGAAATGGTCTTATTCTGAAACGCGTGACTGATAAAAATTTTTGAATAAAATATGTTTTCCTTTCATTTGCTTTTAGTTACTGATTGAAAATAAATAACTTTATTAAATTATACAACGGAACTTAATCGCGTATCTAAGTTTTAAGATTTACCTCCGACGTTTCGAGGACGGCGTTGTCCCCGTGGTCTCGGAGAAGACTGGCTTAAGTTGACATCAGCATCGTCTAACCGCGCGAGTTTTTCGAACTACCCGCACTTGGTCTTGGTCTTGGTTTTGTTTAGTCCCGTTGTATAATTTAATAATGTGTAAAAATCGTGAAAGTTTAAATCAGTGTTAATAAATAACTTTCGTTAATAAAATACATTGTATGATTCTTAGGTGCTAAAAAGAATATTAAATACATACTGTCATTACTCTGAGGACATTTTCAAATTTAAACAATTCTAAATATTTTTATTTCAGGTAATACAGAAGTATCAATAAAAGCAGTACAGTGATCCCCACACTAGGCACAGGCTGTAACGTGGGAATCTTAGAGAAATACCGAATAATGATTTTGCCGCTATAAATCAAAACAATTACATTCTAAGTGAATAAGAAATGGGACTGGGCCGGCCACGTCTATCGCATTGCAACCGGATTAGGATTTGCACGACGGATCCGAAATGTATGGAAAGATCCGCGGATCCGGATCCAGATCCGGATAATTTCATACATTTCGGATCCGGATTGCAAACCCTAATCCGGATAGGTGGGCTAACATAGCCATCAAGTGGATGCCGGCGAAGAAGCGTGGGCGGGGCAGGCCCAGGCAGAGATGGCGGGACGACTTTGACGCCTTCCTTAACAACTGGCCGGAAGAAGCGCTGAATCGAGAGTCATGGAGAACCAGGGGAGAGGCCTTTGCCAAGCAGTGGGTCACACATAGGCTAAGAAAAAAAAAGAATTTTTTATCTATTATCTAAAGTCTCAGTAAGTTAAAAAGGTGTAAGTAAATGATGTGTTTATGTAAATGTACTTAATTATATGTGTATGTATGTATGTGAGTATGTATGTATGAATTAATTATTTGCGTGCGAATACCTGAAAAGTGTGAAAGAGAGAAAACAGAAGAGTAGAACGAACACAGGACATTTTGAACGTGCACCTGACTTTGATATTTGATTTAAAAGACCTAGTAACCATGATATACAGGTTGCTTCCTGTAACAGTAGCAATAAGTTAAACTAAAGGCTGTACTCCTTAAACTGGCCAACATTCGTTCAGCAACTTTTAAAAATTATGGATCCTCTAGACTTCCTCTTTTTCATACAAAATAAATATTGCCTTCAATGTACGCTGACATCAATGTGTTTGACGTTGCTTGTCACGCTTTAAGCATAATAAAATTTGCAATACGTTGCGTCTTAGAATAAACTTTAAAGTGTAATAAAAATCAAAACATGAGTTATTTTCAAAAGTTGCTGAACTAATGTTGGTCAGCTTGAGGAGTACAGCCTACAGTTTATTGCTCCTCTGCCGTCAAATGGTAGAACGCTGCAAGTCAAAAAACATAGTTTTGAGAAAAACGTGTTTAAAGGTTTAAACAGTTCGGCCTTTGTAACACCTACTATTTATGAACTTATCATGTTGAAATTTAATGAATATATACCTAATAGTGCATTTTATATAGACGTCTAAAGAAATTTTTATAAATTAGTGGTTTTACTTAAATATTAGCTATAAAGTGTTTTGCCAATATGCCAATAGGATTCTACAAAAAATAACAAAGAAAACGTCTTAGCAAAATGCTGTAACTCCATAGTTACATCATTTTGCCACAGTTATTTCCTAGTTGCATCGTTTTGGCTATTAGGTTATAACTCATAAACTGATTCATTGAAAGAAGAAAACATTGTAAGTGCAGTGCTTAAGATGGATATATAATTAAAAATAATGAAATTAACTACGTAATTGGACTTTTTTATTTTAAACTTTAATAAACGATATGACGATCATTTCTCAGTGTCTTGCCGCATTTTGGCGTATTACATGCTCTTAATTTAACAATATTATAATGCAAGCAGATCGCTGTAGGTAGCACTTACAGCGTTCTGCTTTACCCAATATCATCAATATATCATCATATATTTGAAATAAATACGCGTTAAATCTTGTTACAATGTTTTGGTATGCTCAGACTATAGTTGCCGCGTTTTGACAGTTTTCTACAGAGTTAATTAAAAGAGATATCAAAAATCTGAAAAAAGGGGATGATAGAAGAACACGAAAGGAATCATTTGATCCAAGGTTACTTAAAACGCTGTAACTCGAGTTGCAGCGTTTTACCATTTGACGGCAGTCCTGTTACAGGAAACACCGTGTATATATAGTATGTATGTCGTTATACCCAGGGAAATTTATCAATTATTCATTGTCATTAGCTCCGCATGGTACAGTCAGTACCGGAACTAATATAAGGGGATGAGGTGTTAAAAATTATCGTAGCCACAACTTTATTGCCAAAATATAAATGAATCGATCATTGTGTACACCTCAACAGCACGTTCTAATGCTGATTATATCTAATGTACAACAATGACAATGACAAATGATCCTTAGGTCTACAATCAATTTAATAGAACCTTGTACAGACATTGTAAACTAATTGATACTGCGGCCTATGCATGCGTTTTGCCTATATATGTCCCTATTGTTATGGAAACTTGAAAAATATACTCAAAAGTGGAACGAGGACTGTTTACAAATGATAAGTAGTTCATGAAAATTATGAAAGTGTTAAGTACCTAGTTAAAGTTTACCACTACATTCTGGTGTTAGTGGATTTAATTGTGGGAAGAACTTAATTCAAAATTTCTTATTTAAATATATGCAACTAACCGCCGCTTTAATTAACATTTTTGTCTCATTGCGTTTGTCCTTAAAACAAAGCTGAATAGATATTTTTATTTTGTTTAGACCAATTAAAATCCAATTTATATGGTATATTTTGGTTTGTGGGCTACTAGAGTCTATAACAGTTATAAATAATAAATAATGATTCGTTTGGCTGCTTGTTCTCTGCGATAATAATTACGAAGTAGGTAACTAGGAGCCTAAAATGGTGGCAGTGGTGGCACAATTTAAATAATGTACAGTAAAACTGAGGAAAAATTATTTCAAACAAATAAAAGGTTCAGGTCGTATCATACCAGAAGGTTAAGGAGTTCGCAGAGGACCGGATGGGTTGAAGATTGCTCCACCGACAAGAGCACAGCTCTTAAATAAGAAGAAGAAGAAAACCTAAATGCGATGAACATCTTACCTACGTTTTAATATGTGTTTATTAGGGCGATTTTGCTGTCGCTTTGTTTCACTGTGTCGCCTTCTCATTAACTCGTACACATTCCTATATAATAAATAAATAAATATTAATGGACATTTTTACACAAATTGACTAAGCCCCACGGTAAGCTCAAGAAGACTTGTGTTGTGGGTACTCAGACAACGATAGATATAATATGCAAATACTTAAATACATAGCCAACCATGACTCGGGAAGAAATATCTGTGCTCATCACACAAATAAATGTCCTTACTGGGATTCGAACCCAGGACCGCGGCTTCACAGGCAGGGTCACTACCCACTAGGCCAGAACGGTCGTCAAATATGGTGCTAAGTCGTCGCCATTTCTATATCGACAACAGTGTTAACCCTTAAATGCATAGTGATGCATTTATACACACAACATAAACATCAAATGTTATGCATTATTAAACAAATTCTATTTGTTCTTGTATATTATTTCAATAGTAAAACTAATAAATTTTCCGAATTATTACATAAATTTACGCAGTATTTTAATTCATAAAAATTACATTTGTTTATAGACGAAATGTCGGAAAATTTGGAAAAACCTGGAAGTTGATGATTTTTAGTATGTGATTTTGGGCAGATTTTTCGGGGTTTGTAATTATTTTATATTTACAAACTTTATCATAGGAACATCATAAATAGTGTACCTTTCTGATGGCAGTTAAGATTTTTCCTATACCCTTTACAAATACCTATATATTTCCAAAAATATGATTTAGCCTATGCAACTTTTAACACTGATTTCGCAGTGAAAATCGATGATATATTTTTTTTTACTATTTTTCCTAGAAACGGCAAACAATTATGTGATACATATATTAATTTCGGCCAAAAAGAAAAAATCATGCATTTAAGGGTTAACATGTCACACTCTACTATTTAAGATATACGAATGGTGACGAGTTAGCACTATGGAGCATTTAGGAGAATGTGGAAGAGTTAGGAAGGCGACGATTTAGGAATTGTATGTTGACGACATGGCACTGTAGACGATTTAAAAAAGTGACGTAATACATAGGATGATGGACGAATTTGTCCTTAGCTTCGATAAGTATAATTGAAAGGTCTTTTAAGCACTTTATCAGCTAATTAGAAGTAAGCTATCGTAAATAAACATTTGAAGTAGGCTTGAAACAACACCAATTAAAACTAAACGGACCGCTGCCGGGAAGTTAATAGGCTGAAGCTAAATAAAACTTATTTAGAGACCGACAACCTCTGCAAAAATAAAATCTTTGCGGTATTTGACTAAATAATATACTTAGGGGGAATTAATTATATCCCAAGATCAAACGACTTTTTGGTGTCAAGAGGCGTATTACCAACAAAAAGTGATGTATAATTTAACTAATAATTAAAAACGCAATTGAATATGAATACTTGGTATTCTGTGGTATTTAAAATTGGACTAGGCTATAAACGTAAATAAACACACAAGAGCGTACATACTATCTAATAAATATTAAATGATTTAACTATTTAATTCTGGCAACACTGTCTAAAATAGTTTACAAGTGTTACATACAGTGTTTCATCTAGAAATCTTTGTTTAACTTTATAAGAGTACAGACGTAGTAAAAAAACAAGTTGCGGAACTAGCAATATAAAGTTGCAGCCATAAGAGATTAACAAAGGCGTTAAGAAACCTCCTCTGTCTTCCTCCAACTAGGATGCCGCGTACTACTAAACATAACTAATAAGTACAATGCACAAAGTACTATACTTAAGTATTTTTTTTTCAATCTAAAAATCAAAAAGGTGAACAACTGCCGTATTCGAACTTCAAGATATTCACAAGAGACGACACGTATTAGATCCATTCTAGATACGTTATATAGTTTAGATTTCAACTAGTTCTCTTTCGCAGCGCAATTCGGGCAACCAATGTCACTTTTACGTTAGATAGAGTTAGATATCTATTAGATGTGAATTGGATCTCTAAGTCATATCTTGTGGAAATCGTTCAAGAGTATCTCCAGAATCGCGCAAATGTCAAATTTGACAGGTTAGATCTTAAACATATCGTTATCGTATCTTAGGCGAATGCTACACGCTCGATATGAATCGCGATATTTGGATCGTAATCTAGGATCACGATGTTTATCGAGTGTGTAGTATAAGTGTATCACGTATCGTGATACGGATCGCTGTATTTCTAGAAATCCAAAAATCCACGATCTGTATGCAGTATCGTCGATAAATATCCAGTGTCTAGTCTCTAATCGATATTTATCGCGTCAGTATTCATTCTGTCAGCGATGGAAGAGGACGCACATGTTGAGGCGGCGCTCGCCGTACTTGAATCGAACGATCAAAAACACTTGAAAGAATTCATACTCTTGTTAGAAACACTACCTGAGGTATGGGACAGCTCAAATGTGAGCAGTATAAATAAAGTGAAAAGGGCGAATGCCTATGAGCAGCTGCTTATAATTTATTGCGTATTCCCGAATCTGATTTAATAAATTCAGATGTGTATATTTTTCTCTTTCTTGAAACCAATATTTCGTCCATTTTTTTCGCTTTACATGTCTTTTCAATGCTATCGCTAATATAATAGCAACGCAAGCTTTATTCATATTGTCACTCATAGCTTTATTTATTATAATTGCGAAACGTACGAGTGTACTCAATGAAATTTACCGTGGTACTGACGCGATTCGTATCGTATGTGTAGTAATATGTTGATACATATTACTAGATAAATATTGCCTTAATATCGCGTTAAATATCGCGATTCATATCGAGCGTGTAGCATTCGCCTTAGTGATGTCTAAAATATATCTAATAGATGTCTATTTCAAAATCAAAATCGGGCCCCAAGAAAGTTGAACTAAATTGCAATAGGTCGTAAACGTACCTAAAGTATGATTAAAGCAGCAGTTTTACAGTTTCCCGGTTTGTTTTGACCCCCTATGACCCGGAAGTGTTTGGTCACGGTGTTATTAATTAAAGGGAAGGGAAGTAACCCTTATTCGCATGATTAATGCACGCTCCCAAGGCCGGTGGACGGCCTTGCAGCCGGGACATTTGTCACTGGAGACGATTTAGTGCTTGTTTCCGTTCTTAATCTAGGGTAATTCCGGGGTAGTCGGCCATAGTTTTTTAAAAAAATAAGTTTACATGTAATTAAAGAAATATTTACTTCTTCATAAACTTTGATTAATTGACTTTCGAAAATGAAAGAAACAAAAAAATATTTCTATTGCGATTTTTGCGAACAGCTTGAAAAAATGTTTCCAAAAAAATTTACAATTGGCCATCTCTCCCGAGGTATCCGGGAGTGATGATCATACCATTACAGGAGAGATGGCCATAACATAGCTCTTCATTTGAGTATAATTTATTTTTCATTTTTATTCCCCAAGTCCCTTATCTTCTTAAGACCCCGTTTAGGCCACCTAGTACCGCAAACAGCGCATTCAACGCATGGAGGAGAAGAGGCACTTGATATTTTTTCCCACACCTGCAATAGTTATCTTTCTAAATTAACTCCATTTTCCTTTTTTAATCGTTATCATGCATAGAGGGACGTTGTCACTGAACAAACAAGAACTAGCGACATCTAGCCATCAGAACCATGAAATATTTGTATGGGCAATCTCCTCCTTATGGCCATCTACCCCGGAATTACCCTATTTAAACGCTTATGCGTGTAATGTTGGAATTGCATGTCCGCTGTCTTGGAGATTGTCAAGCCTATTTTAGCGTTGACTAAGCGAGTGGTAAACGCCTATCGTTGGCGGGTCCGGTTATAAATAAAGCCTAAGAGATTGTAGCTGTAAATAGGCTCGTTTTTTCAGGAGCTCCGCTTTCGGAATCTCGGTGATTGAATCATCTGAATAATTTAGCTAACTTGGAGAATCTGTTTAGTTGTAATAATAATAACAAGGAATAATACGGTACCGATTGGATTCTGAAAAAAACTGGCCAAGTGCGAGTCGGACTCGCGCACGGAGGGTTCCGCACCATCAACAAAAAATAGAGCAAAACAAGCAAAAAAACGGTCACCCATCCAATACCCTTTGGGTACGTAACCCTAATAAATGAAATCGTATAATGTTGGAATTTACGTGAATATTCCATAATATTCATACATATACATCGACCGGGTTATACATGATCTACGTTATGCAAAGCGGCAGCATGTAATTTAAATATCAGGTACTGCATCATACAAGTGCAGCATAAACTCCCGTAGCAAATGCACACATCCGAATTTCAAATATCATAAATGTTTATTCAAATGAATTTGTGCACGTGTATGCCTTTTGATACATACATACATTGATACATACGTACATTTTTTGACATCGGCTGTTACATACCTACTACTGTTATGTAATGTAACGGTAAAATAGTGATTACAACGTTTTATACCTTTATTAGACAAATAAAACATATGTATTTTATATGTAGGTAGAATAAAAGTTGTTGTTGGATTCCCGAAGTACCTACATATTGGTTACATATATGGGTCTGTTTGTACAAATGCTCTAATTTGAATCAAGTTATATTTCAATCTGTTCTACCGGCTTCTTTTAGTCTGATTTACTGGATGATGTTATTGGGAAGGGCTCATGTGTCAGTTAATCTTATAAAGACAATATTATATTAATTGGAGGCGCAGTTGCATTATCACGGTTTACTTTCCTTTATCGGCCGAGTTCATTAGCAATTAAAACTTTATAAAGATAACAATAATTGTTGCCTACGGTAGCTCCCACACAGTACCAATTAAATTCTATTTACATTAAAATTTAATTGGTGTAGCGACTGCTTATCTACATGAAATAATGAGTAAATATAACCGTTCTTCCAAAAACGTTTTGTGATTTCAGTGAGCGCGAACTGCGGGATAAACTTGCTCGAGCGTACGGAGGTAAATAACCCGAGGAATATGACACTTATTGCTACGCGTCGCTATAACTTTGCTACGCCATAGCCTTTCGTAGCACCTGCTACGGGCACTTAAGTCATCCCAGTTTGAGTTCTAGTATAACCTCTATCTATGGTAATGATGAAATGAAAACTTCAAGTCGTCTTGTTAAACTTTCGATATACATTCAATCTAACTAACGCATTTCAAATGAGGCCTGGCACCGTTAAATTCTCATTAAGTATCGTAGCAACGTGTTTACTACATGGTTAAACAGACGCGTAGTATAAAATGTCAAGTTTTCAAGGCCTTGAGCTTTGACCTTTCACATGTTTTACATGTACAGTTATTCCTGCATTATTTAAGCGCGCAATAGCATACTATTTCATAATCTTACCGTATGGACAGCTGCCTGAAGAAATGCAACACAGCTTTAGCAACACAATATCACATTACACATTAGATCTTTTGTTTTGTTCGTTAACACTCAGTCGTTATTCATCGTAACAACGTTCCAGCATGATAGTTTATTGCAGTATGTGATAATGGATGTTATTTGTTGATATTATTAAGTTGTTAGTCGCGTGCGAGGTAGGTTGGCAGCTGTCACGAGGTGGCGAGACGCGCGGTCTGTGCGAGCGGCGGCGGCGACTGACCGGGCGGCGCGCGCCACGGGCCCGGTCGATATATGCGGCAGAACAGAATAAACACGGCGTACCGTACTCGCGCCGTGATGCCAGCCCCCGCCCGCGCCCGCGCACCCCGCCCCGGCTCTCGGTGTTGCCGACTCGGATGTTTGCGGCCGGTTTGTATCTCGAGTGCTCGCTTCACGCCCCGCGCGATGCTTACGCGCCACGCTCCCAGACTCATAAATAGGCATCGTTATGAAAATGATGCCAATGTATTTGTTTCGTTTTAGTGTAACGACTCGTTACACTTCTTGTTCGCACCGTATCTTTTTCATTTCTTTAGCGCTTCAGCATCGGTACTGAATTTAAATTTCTAAACTTGATCGCGATACGTAGTAGGTAGTAGTTATGAGTCCCCATTCTCTCCGTGCTTGAGGCAATAGTGGTACGCTACGTATAATTTACGTGTAACCTTCGCTTATCTGTACGTTTGAGACGGAACCATTTACATAATAAAACGATCTGTAGTCAGAAAGGATCATCCTGCAATTTCGTCATTGAACTATCTTTATATCGAAGTATCAGTATCGAGTTATCTTTATGCATTATGACGATAGAACATTGTTTATTGAAGGAATAATAAAGTTGATCCCGAGTTTGTGCAAAGTTTTATACCAATACAATACAAACATCGGCGTAACAAAAGTACTTGAAAGAAGTTGAACAGTTTCCGCGTAGAAGGCAGATTCTTTCTGACTTTTGTGATTTGGTTGTTGTACAAAAAGCTTTTTAATGCTTACGATTCATACGCCTGGGTACAAAATGTTCTTATTCATTAACTTGCTAAGCGAAAAAACATGGAATTCAAAGTCCCCACTTCATGTAAGGACCGACCGGCGTTACCATTTTAATTACCCCTTGGAGATCTGCGTCGTTTTACTTTAAAATATCGGTGCTTATCGCTTTGGTAGAGACGCGGATCCCCGAGGGTTGCTGTTCGGATATAATATTCATATTCATGAAGCCAGATTGAGGTTTTGATAAGTAAATACGCCTTGTATAAAGCTATGCTGTACGTTGAGCTGGTACCCGGCGCGACAGGTTGACAAGTCCATTTTCGGGAACATATTCGATCGAATTTATACAGGGACGTTTTAGCTATTAATGAACACTTATTGCGACGGCTGGTTGTTATAGCAATCGCTAGGAAATCTTGTAAATGTAGCCTCAAAATTTTCATTGCTGTTTTTTGCAGCTCGCTGTACTTTTAAATATTATTATTTACACTACACTTTAGCCAAAGAAAATAACAGATGGAAATTACAATCAAGTTTATTGTGGTGTACCTACAAACGATTCCACCTTGAGTTAGCATTTTCTTCCTTCGCGAACAAAGTCGGTCGAGGGCAAATTGTAGTACCGTAAAATCCTACTCACCCCGTAGGATTCGCGGGGAGAGTTGGGTTATGAATCGGGAGAGAAGGGATGAAAGGGGGGTGAGATGGAATTTTAAGGCTACTGCTACAAGAATAATGTATTCCAATTTAAAATGGAGCTATAGTAATACTCGTAATAAAATAAAATCGATCCAACAATCTTCCAAAATCACCTTTGTATGAAATTCCATCTCACATTGACGAGGGACTACGTGGTGAGGTGGGATTTCCTGTTTATCGTCAAAGTTATGAAATGGAACTACCCAAAATAAAATAAAAACTAAAATACAAACGTCCGGAACACTTATTATATACACCATTCAGTTTGCATATGTAAAAATAAAATGTTATCGAGGTTTGAATAGTCCTTAAAGTAATGGCACTATTTCTGGTGTTTTATATATGGGCTATAGGAATATCTGTGGTAGGTTATGTATTATTTCATAGAGCAACTCTGGGTTGGCATTAAACCACTTTCCTCTACTGCTTCGGCAAATGGCAGACACTCTTACATTTTGTGCCTGTCTGTATGTAGGTAATATATGTATAATGTTGGGTAACATAAGTTAGAATATGATAAGTACGCACGTAAAAGAATGAATATAATGTCAGAAAATGAGGAGGTTAGTTTATTTTTAGATAATTTGTGGTAATAACATATTAACTTGTTTTTAGTTGGAGTGTTCAGTATATTTTTTTTAATAAGACCGACCAATTAAGAGGAATATGTTAAGTGCACGAGGATATTGCTTAAAGAACATCGGATAAGCTAGCAACTAGAATAATGATGAAAGCAGGGACTTTTAGGGGAAAAGGAGATTTAACCCATAAATGCATGATTTTTTCTTTTTGCCCGAAATTAATATATGTGATACGTAATTGTTTGCTGATTATGGGAAAATGGTAAAAAAATTATAACATCGATTTTCACTGCGAAATCAGTGTTAGAAGTTGCATAGGCTAAATCATATTTATGTAAATATATAATGAATAGTAAGATATACAGGAAAAATCTTACTGCCATCAGAAAGGTACACTATTTGTGATATTCCTATGATAAAGTTTTTCAATATAAAATAATTACAAAACCCGAAAAATCGGCCCTAAATCACACACTAAAAATCATCAACTTCCGGTTTCTCCAAGTTTTCCCACATTTCGTCTTAAAACAAATGTAATTTTTATAAATTAATAATTCAGAAAATTTATAAGATTAACTATTGAATATACAGGAACAAATAGAATTTGTCTAATTATGCATAAAATTTGATGTTCGTACACCATGCATTTAAGGGTTAAGTAGGGACAGGCTTTATAATTTGTGTAGAATTCTGGCTCTCTACAACTACTTGCTGAGCGACCGCAGGGACTATTAATGTGTTGCTGGGTATCCAGCAAGACAACTTTTATGTGGAGACATAGATAACAGATAGAGATATATAATATGTTAAGTAAGTACTTAACTCAGTTTATTAATTAAATAAGCTTACCTCTAAAGTGTAACTAAACTTAAAATAATAATTCACTCATTATATCATCATCACGTAAAGGACGATAATATTGTACAGCACAATCTATATAAATAGATTTTCACTTAATACAATTACTGTTATCTGATCAACGTTTATTTATTTTCCCAAGTCGCCGACACAAAAGCAACTCGGCAAAGCAATGCTTAATTCAGTTTCAACAATGACTGGTGGCGAACAAACAAGACTGAAGTCGGTCAACCAATGTCTATAAGTCGCATTTCACTAACATCTTTACCGAACTGTCTCGTACCGAAGCTGGTAAAATTGCAAATAATTTAACGTACTTAATTTTTTGTTTTTAAATTGTAACATTCATTTAAATTCAATGACAATAAAAACGACTCATTTATAAAGATATTTTAATGCAAAGTAACCCATTTAAATTGCTCTTGGGTGTATTATTGGACGTTCACGTGTAAAACCAGGAAGCAACTTGAGCAAATATTCATATACTTATATTGTCAATAAGTAGTAAGGGCGAGTATTATTTATTTTATTAATACGAAGATATTTATTTAACTTCATATTTCATTAAACTAATTTTACGGTTTAGACTCATGTATTTTAAGTCACTCGTGCGACATGTTTCGGAGAGCATAGGTCTCCTTTCTCAAGCACTAACAGTGCGAGCAGCGTTCACGACGGCCGTGCCTAAAATGTTATTATGTTAATATGTCACACGACAATTTAAGTTCGGTTCATATTTCATGTTTAATAAAATCAACTCCTATTTCTAGGATTCGCTTCCATAGGTTGTATTATCTGTGAGACATGTGTTCTGGGTCTTTAAAGGTAACATTTAATAACCTTTTATTTAATCAGTAAGCTAAATCGGTGTCAGAGTTGATGTTTCTGAATACGCCCCTTAAATATTACATTATTCTAAAACATACCCATGGAAGTGGCAGTACAGTGCTAGACAAAAATAAAAAGCTTGTTATAGCGTGATATATTAACTTCTCATGATACATTATGACGTAACCCAGTTAGTTATGTGTTTTGCTTTCTATTTTTGTTCGAAAACCTCAGATTTAGTTAGCTCGTTAATATATTATAACGGAGCATTTCGCCGCTATAAATCCGCCGCCGCCGAGCCGCTCAATCTCGTATCTGCAACACTCATTTGATGACAAAAACACCCGTATTCCGAATGAAAGAAAAGCGACATTTCCATCAAATGATTGTTGCAGGTATGAAGTTGAGTAAGTATAGCGACGATTTCGCGTTTGATTCCTGACGTGTTTTGACGTTAATGTGCTTATAAATGTGCTATATGTGATAGGCGGATCCGACTTTAGAGCCTGGGACACATGGGCCTGGTCTTTGACAAACATTTATGTACATAGCCTTAACAGTCCACACGAGGTCAAAAACTTAAACCTGACCCATCATGGAACTATCAGGCAAATTCGAATGTACATATTGACATCGTAATTATATCTAAACGATGGTATGTGCAATTCGCTCGTACTTGCCCGTACATGTATTGTTTTCATTCTTTAGTCTGACGTAAGACCTACAGTCCTATAAATATGGGAAGACCTTTGGACATTTGTTCTCACAACGCAAAAAGTCCTTCCTGTGTAAGTCCATAGCCGTTAATTAAATTAGCACAGTCTATAGGTATATGTAAAATAAATTAATCTATTGAAAAACGGACATGCAAGAGTAAGGGTACCTAGTATACATATGTCAGAGATACCTCCGTACGGACGTAGAATATATGCAGCTGGTCAAAAATATGCAAAATTTCCAACGAACCCAACCTTTTATAAAAGGATGTTTGCTTTTTATCATTCCATATGAATTTCCCTTGATAGGTATCTACTTTATTTGCTAGTTTGTACAACTGTACATACAACGGAAACTAAGATCACCTTTATGTTTAACAAACCTAAACCATTCGGCTAGCATTTAGCGGAGTAATGAAACATGTGATTAGGGGTTTCTTTACAAAGCAAAATTACACATTTTTGTTTCAGAAATGAATTTCTAGCTCACACTTATGTTTAGAACAATATACTATTTCAAAGTATATGTCTCTACTTACTGAGAATGTTTCGATCTAAAGTGTCATTCCATGGAACTTGCTATGTTAACAAAAGTCACTATTAGTAAATTCATATTTTTTGACAGTTTCAATATGGCGGTTTGTTTACATAGTTAGCAAGTTCCATATTATAGAATGACACTTTAGGTGTCTAATTAAGTAGGTTATTCGTCTCATGTAATTTTACAGCTTCTCATTCAGGTTAGAAATTAACAATAAACGCAACACTAAATTGTGTAAATTTTGTCTTATATTATACATAACCAAGATAATTATGAAGATAACATGACAGGCTGTAACAGTGGGCCAAGGTCATTGCTGCCAAAATATCCGTCGCTATTACGGAAAGTCACGTATATAGGCCTCTTTCATAATGACTCTTATTTAGTTCCACGTCTTATTAATATTAAGAACTATTAGTATTAATGAAACCACTAATCACGCTGGCATTGTGGGATTTTATACTCAAATTTTAGTTATTTTGATTAGTTTTAAATTACATGTGCATCAAGGTGTAAAGGGCACAATCTATAATTTACTTCAGTAATACTTATATAACTAAACACTAGATTTATAGCCTCTATTAATTTTTCGCCGGCGTAAAATAAAGCTTTAATAATACCTAAGGTTCAGATGAGAAGAAAGAAGAATAAATAACTCAAGAACGAGTACTATGTTCATATAACGGCTTAACATTCACCTTATTTTCTCCGTACCGTCTTTTGACACCTTATAGAAAATAACTAGTGGACCTCTCCCCTGCATACAAACTTCTTGCTGGACAGCTTTATCAGATCTGCAGCTGACTAAACTAAACATAATTATGGTTTCAGAGTCACTCCGAATTAAATTTTAACTAACCCGCCTGGTTTGTGGTTGACCTTAATTTATAGTCCTTAATTAGCCGTAAAATTCGTATAAATTAATCGCGCTTAGGTTTGTCATGAACGGCGAAAAGGCAGTCGCGTGTCCAACGCTTTACTAAATACCTACACATTTCATTTTATGATCCCAAGTATTGATTTGCTTTAAATACCAAGGGTAAGCAGGAAAGTAACAATGTATTCTATCAAAGTTTTGATTGGGTATAAAATCTCTGTAGGCACTAAGTACCTACCTACTTACTGACTACACGAAAAGCCAACCAATTTTACCATTAACATACCTATAATTATAGCTATTATAGGTATAGTAGTGATTGATGCTGATATTTGACCGGATAAAAATAGTCTCGTACACGTAACTCAGTTCTTACAATACATACATGTTTATGAATTCACAATGGATCGTTCGCGGAAGCACCCACATTTCATTGCTGATGCATAAGTTCTGTGAATGCAATCAAATAGGACCCATCGATTGGTTCTATTCTCAGTTAGCCTTGAGTCGTCAGCCCGCCTGTTGTTCTTACATATTTAATCTGCACGTTGGATACAGCACTACTTAAGGAGCTCTGGGTTCTGAGCTGGCTCCGTAGACAACATGCCAATCGCTAACGCTCCGTAGCGAACGAAACGCAACTGTCAGGGTTATTCCCACTAGTTACCACCAAGTTGTTACCAGTGGTAACTACTGGGAATTTTTTCCCACCTTTTACCACTGGTAACTACTGGGAAAAATTATTCCCAGTAGTTACCACCAAAATTTTTGTTAGAGTTAAATACTAATAAAAACAGCATAAATAGTATAGTATAAATATAGAGTGATTTAATAAATAGTTATAAGTCGATTAGTGTTTTAGTAAACTGCCATAAGAGTGACCAAACATATTGAAACAGTTTAAGTGGTACGAGTACAAAAACTATAATATATGTAAGGATGAATTTAATAATCCATTTAGATTATTTTTCAAGTGATTTTATTAGGTAATTCAAAATCACTATATTTATACTATACAATTTATGCCGTTTTATATTAGTATTTAACTCTAACAAAATTTTGGTGGTAACTACTGGGAATAAAAATTCCCACTAGTTACCACCAAACGAGTTGGTGGTAACTACTGGGAATAATTTTTCCCAGTAGTTACCAGTGGTAAAAGGTGGGAAAAAAATTCCCAGTAGTTACCACTGGCAACAACTTGGTGGTAACTAGTGGGAATAACCCAACTGTCACTGTCGCACTTAATATGGAAGAGTGATAGAGACACGAAGCGATTCGATGGCGAAGCGATAGCGATCGTCACCTTGGCTAGGCCGCCTGGGCAGAATTGGGGCCCGAGATCTGATGGACGTAGATGAAACCATTTCAGTGTGCATTTTTCTTCTTCTCAATTAAAAGTCTTACACATTAAACTCATCTACGAGTACATACCTATTTTATTTACAGTTTAGAGTTGTCCATCAACTAAATGTGAAAATGTCAAATACCTAAATGTATTTTCTTAGGGTTTCTTTTTTCGTCTTGTAGTTAGGTAGGTATAGGAATTTGATTATATTTGCCATCGCTGTATCCACGAGTTCTAAAATAGGAGTTCAAAGAAAATGAACAGTTATAGGTATACCTCGTCATTTCATTTCCAATCCACCGAACCTTTTGGGCTACAGATTGTGTCAAAGAATAAGGTTTAGGTAAGTACATAGGTTCAGACAAAATATAGATAACCAATAGAGAATGGAGTAAGTAAGCTATTGGAACAATGTTCCTTCTCGCAAGGTTGGCAGATGGAGGGGGGGTGGACACTCATTTAGTTTTATTTATATTTATGATACAGGCTAATATAAATACTCCGTACTAGTGCACGCATCCGAAATTTATAAGGTTAAACAAAAATTCCGTCTGGACTTTGTTAACGGCACCAGCGTTCTAGTCCCCGAGTTAGTTGTATAACACCTGTCGGCTGTCATGTAAACTGACCTACAAGGGCACCCACTGCGGGCTCATGAATTAACTACGGTTACTGAAAATGGATAAAGGTTAGCGAGGGATTATTTGATTATTGTTAGAATTACCTTCAATTAAAATTATGATAAAGTCTTGTTTAAACCTTTACGTTAATCGATTTCAATGAAAGTAAATTAGGGTCGGTCTTGATATACAAACATATTGCAAATGTATCTAGTAATACTAGAGCGTCATTCGTCTGCTCGTTTGCCGCCTAAGTATATCATTTAAAGAGACTCGCTCGCTCGTGGTCGAATTTTAGAATTTTTTGCTTGCTTTTGTATCAATATTAGCACTAGAGGTAAAACAACAACTTTGCCGCCGTGTGAAACAAATAACTAGGTATTAAAATGTGCTCTTGGTACGTCATATGCACTCTCTGAAATTGGTATTAGGCGTTCCAGTTTAGCTATTAACAGGATGCCAGGTAGTGCACTCTAAATGGAAGGTGATCGAGTGGTTTTAGTTTGGAGTCGGAGAATATTTCCTGTACCTCATTCATCAATATTCTCTCTAGTACCTTAACACGAAACATATCGTGCTGAAATTAAAAATAACTGGATTCACAAACAGCCGAATAAAATGACCCCACAAAAACCGTGCCCGAGCGGGGTGGGTACGGCTTTTGCGATCAGCCTCGTTTTGGGTGTCGACAACGACAAAATTTGTCAAACATGACGAAAATGTTCTGTGAAAAAATGCGGTTATACCTAGCAGCAAAACAATAAGAAAAGAAAGGCATTGATTTCTTTCAGTGAGTACTACCTATTGGTATTTTAAGAAAACTGATGTAAACTCGTCGTAATGTCATGGTAATTAATAATTCATTTTTTTATTCATATTTTAACGTTTATATCATTTATGGAGATTGGATGTCGTAATTTACGACAAATCAAACATATTGTTGCATGTCTAAACAATAATTAAAAAATCTTTGCTGGTGTCAACCCTGCTAGCCGTAGCGATGTGTGTGACAATTTAGTGTGACGAGTATATATATAGCTACCTATAGCAACAACAAACGGGGAACCGGTTGAACAAGTTACAACATTCACATACCTTGGAAGTGTCATGGACCCCCTGGGAGGTGCAGAAGCGGATGTTGAAGCTCGCATCAATAAAGCCCGCGCCGCATACGCACAGTTGAAACCCGTGTGGACTTCCACAGTAATCACTCGCCGCACCAAGCTAAGGGTTTTCAACTCGAACGTCAAGTCGGTCCTCCTGTATGGATGCGAGACATGGCCCGTCAAGCAAGACATAACCAGTAGACTACAGGTGTTTGTAAACAAGTGTCTGCGGCGAATCGTAGGAGTCTACTGGCCACGGACCATCTCCAATATTAAATTATGGGAGTTGACCGGACAAAACCCTTTAGCTAAGGAGATACTTCTGCGGAAATGGCGCTGGATAGGTCATGTTTTACGAAGGCCAAACAACCACATATCCAAGCAAGGGCTGACTTGGAAAATTCCCGGAAGAAGGGGGCCAGGTCGCCCACGTACCACCTGGAGGCGCACAGTGGAAAAGGAGGCTGCACCAGTCGGCCTCGGCTGGGCGGAGCTGGAGGAGGCCGCGCTGGACCGCGAAAAATGGAAATCCCTTCTGAGAGCCCTATGTCCCTGATGAGGGATAACAGGATACCATCATCATAGCAACAACCCGCCTAGTGGGCTGTCTGGCATCTGAGCAATAGTTACGAGCGCCCACTAGGCGGGTTTCTGGCAGTGAAGGTGTTATTATAGATAACTTCCGTAATATAGCATTTGTATTCAATAGGTACTACCTACAATAAAACAATACGCACAATGAGAGAGTTTTATAACAATCGAATACAAATACGTCAAAGTTGAGCGTTTATGGCTGTTAAAAATTGTTAGAATATCGCCCTGAATTTTATTTCACTGAAACAATCGACGTATGAAATTCGCATACTTTGTAGCACTATTCAAATTATACTCGTACCTACCTCTATAAATGTATTCATAAAAGCACTACGTGAAGCAGAAAATTACTTCCGTAGCCAAGAACTTTGCTGATAGGTGGGGTATTTACTAAAACTATTTCCTTGCACATACATAACACCGAAGTATTGCTCAAATAAATAAAAAAAGTTGGGTGCATTTTGGATTAAATTTTCTATAGAGCTTTTTTGTAATTAAGTTATACCCAATGGTGAAGATACACAGGGTTAGGTACAAAATTAAATTCGAAATTATAACTGATCTTAAATGATTACACGATTTTCAAAAAGTTCGCTCAATAGATAATCGCATAAATAGGCTACGGTAACATTGTTTACATTTAGCGTACTATAGACGTTAACCTATTTTTTACCTCTGTTTAGATAACGATAAAATAACACTATATGTAAATATTTATATTAAGTCCATTTAAACACAACTAATCAAAAGTGGCAAACCAAAACAAATGCGATTGTTTACCAATCATCAGCCATGAAGGTTGAACATGGAATGGCAAATAAAATAATAATTAATCCAACACGATTAAATAACTGTCTTGTTTAAACAAACGTCGTCCAACGGATTTGTTTATTCAAATTAACACAACGTTGCGAGGCACTAGATGAGTTACTGTTGCAGTGTGCGCTGTGCAGAACATATTAATTATATTTCCATCTGCCATCATCAATTCCATTTATGTGTGTGATATATGCAGATGCGTCGATAGGTATTTCGGCGAATCGATAGCTGCAAACTAAATAAAGCTGCGTTTCATTACTTGGTATCGCATCATCGCCAGGCATTTTTTGTCGAAAGCTGATGCAAATTCGAATCGCGCATGTATGACATGACTGCTTTCAGCATTTTATTTCTTTGTTGGAGCGATACGCTCGCTCGTGAATAATTCATAGTTGCGATCCACACTTAAAAAAGCAATCTGTCGTCGGACGGAGTTCATAAAATGCTATGCGGTTTTGAGGAAACCAATAGCGTTACCCCAATCTGTACAGCGCTTACGGAAATACCGATATGATAGTTTTACGTACGCTGTACCTATGCAGAAAAAAATATTAATTGCCGGTTTAGATGACATTTACCTACCTTGGACACAGTACACTAAGAACAGTAGTGAATCTAAGGCCGTTCGGCAAGTTATTTACCTACTCTTGCGTTGGCGCTTAGGGTTGTCACTTTTATTTTTAGTAAAATATTATATGCGTATTATGAGTAGCACTAGGTTTCTATTTATATAATATAATGAAATGTTCTATCAATTCATAAATGAGGTATAAATTAAAACCGGTAAGAGCAGGCAAATGCGAGCGTACTTGAATGCGCGCGATCACAGTCGCGGTACGGCCCACACTGCCGCCACCGTATTCCCCGGATTCCCCCTTATATTATGCGAATGTGTGCGTGGCAGCGCGTGCGTACACGGCGCCCAGCGCTCACGCACACATTCAAGCCGGCAGCGGCACATTTCTATGAAGATTCACTACTGTTCTTGTACTGTGCCTTGGATTACCTGGCGAGTAATAAATGGAACAGATATATCATTATGCTATGCGAACTGAGTGTTTTTCCTTATACATAATAAAGCGGGAATTAATTAATCCAATCAAGCATAAGCTTCCTTAAAGCTCCGGCTCCAGCGTTCCGTAATTGAATTCTTACGTGCACGAGGATATTACAAAAACACCCGAGCCGATTCCCCCTTGTCACTGAAAATAAACATCAAACGAAATAGAAACGTGGCCAAGCCAATGTAAGTTGCACCATTCTCGCATGCCGTCTTGTCCCATGTCGTATCGTATACAATCCTTTATATAAATAGAGGGTCTTTTACTCTTTTCTTTGTTCACTCCCGCGACCGCCAGCGAGGCGATCTCGTTCAAAAATGGAGAACACTCCAAGTGACCTCAATACTTGGTGAGACTTTCTTTTATCCTTCTGACAGGTATCTTTACACTGAAATGAATATCCTCGTATTTTTATAAGTTGGGGTTTCGCTACAAAATAACGAAGGCGGGGGTGGTCGGACGGAATGGAGGGTCGTTTAGTTTTATTAACACTTTTAAAGCAAAGGGCAGTATTTTGTTTAAAAGCAAACAAATATGTACATGGAGTAAAATCACGGTTGAAACGATATGTTCAGATTTACGTAAATTCGCATTTGAATTTGATATGAACTCATAAAGGGCGAGCCATTAAAAAATCAATGAATAGTCGCGTCACAACAGAATAAAATAAATTGGCGAGGGAGATGGGACAGTGCAAAATTGCGACATTCGGTGCGGGTCCATTTAGCCTGATGGTTTTATTATGAAAATCGGCTCGCCAGGGAGCATCTGGGCGTACTCGCGGCCCCCGCCGGGAGTGCCTCGCAGATATCGCGAAAATAAAGCTTATTACAAAAGGCTTCAGCAACAAATTCATACATTTTGCATTTTAAAGATCAGACGAAGTCTATCGGATTGCGTTTGAGTTCACCTTCAAAGCTTTTATTGCCGTCAAGTTCACGAACGTTCGCTATCTGGACGCCCTTCTGTATTCATGTTATTTTAAAATGTATGATATTCAAGTTGAGCACCATGAGATTTTTTTACGCAATTTAATAGCTATTTTTTAGAGCGATTGGAAACGTTTTGTATGGTAACGTACTTTATACATACATAATTCTCTGTAATAGGCTAGATGACAAATTTTCATTTATGGTATCAATCGTTCAGGTTTGTTTTTAGGATCAAATGTCTATATGGGACCCATTGCATTAAAGCAATACAAAAGTCAGAAATTATAGTCAAAATCCGACAGTCGTACTTCACTCGCGAAACGCCTCTAACAAATCGCTATTTGAACGTGACGTCAAGGTCACTGAGATCGCATCTTGAAGTATGAACAAAACAAGAAAATTGCATTTTTGTCGGTAAAATATTGCGTTTATGTATATAGTTGCTATATACAATCTTTTTTTGGATAAAATGTGAGGAATCGAATGGTATCCTTACTTATTTCGTTTTTGAAAATTAAAAATAAACTTTAATTTTGAAACTTTCAGGTGCTGTATTTTTGTATTATTTCTATTTTTTTAAATATCCACAATATTGTGATAAATTGCTCATTTGCTATCTATTTTACTAGATTTTGTTATAAAATTCTACATGTGTCATCATCCCTATTGTAACGATATTAAAATTATTCGTTTATCTTGTACCCAGTAACGAATCATAAGAACTCTCATATACTTATTCAAAATATGGACGATTTTTTTACATTTATTATAGTAGACTTTAATTAGAAATGATGTAAGTAAGTAATAAACACTTTATACAAGGATAGATAACAGCAGACATACATTAGATAGGTAGTCCAAAGGCGAACTTATCCCTAAGAGGGATCTCTTTTAGCTTACTTCAAATACTTAACCAAAATCTATATATATAAATGCAAGTGTCCTGACTGACTGACTGACTGATTCATCAACGCAGAGCCGAAACTACAAAAGCAATAAAGTTGAAATTTGCACACTAGGTTGCATTTATAAAGTATACAAGAGATAAGAAGCGATTTTGAAAAATTCAACCCCTAAGAGGGTTAAAAAGGGGATCAAATGTTGTATGGGGTACAAGTTTTATTTTAAGCTAGGAATTTGAAACTTTGTAAAAAGGTATACTATTAAAAAACAAGAAAACTAATTTCAGCGTTTTTGAAAATTCATCCCCCAAGGTAGTAAAAGAGGGGTTGAAATTTTGTATGGAGACCAAATATTTTTTTGAGTGTGGTAGTCGAATCTTTGTATAAGGGCATATTATTAGAATACAAGAAAAGTAATTTCTGCGTTTTCAAAAATTCGTCCCCTAAAAGGGATAAAAAGGGGTTGAAAGTTTGAATCCATTACAAAAGCTTTGAAACTTCTTAGAAAGGCTTAATAGCCGATTACAAAAAAAGTAATTAAGACGTTTTTGGAAAATCAACCCCTATGGGGGTTAAAAAGGGGATGAAAGTTTGACTTAGGGGTTCAAATTTTATTTTAAGCCAGGAACTTGAAACGTTGTAAAAAGGTATTATATTAAAAGAGAAGAAAACTAATTTCAGCGTTTTTAAAAATTCATCCCCGAAGGTGGTGAAAAAGGGGTTGAAAGTTTGTATGTACATCAAATATATTTTGAGTGCGGGACTTGAATCTTTGTTGAAGGCCATATTATAAGAAGACAAGAAAAATAATTTTAGCGTTTTTAAAAATTCATCCCTTAAAAGGGTTAAAAAGGGGTTGAAAGTTTGTATGGAGATCAAAAGTTTTTTTGAGTGCGGGACTTGAATCTTTGTATAAAGGCATATTATTAGATTAGAAGAAAAGTGATTTCAGGGTTTTTGAAAATTCATCTCTCAAGGTGGTGAAAAAGGGGTTGAAACTTTGTATGGAGAACAAACATTTTTGTGAGTGCGGGGCTTGAATCTTTGTAAAAAAGCATATTATTAGAATATAAGAAAAGTGATTTCAGCGTTTTATAAAAATAATCCTATTAAAGGGTTAAAAAGGGGTTGAAAGTTTGTATGGGGTTCAAATTTTATTTTAAGCTAGGCACTTGAAACTTCGTATAAAGATATTTAATTAAAAGAGAAGAAAACTAATTTCAGCGTTTTTGAAAATTCATCTCTCAAGGTGGTGAAAAAGGGGTTGAAAGTTTGTATGGAGATCAAACATTTTTGTGAGTGCGGGTCGTGAGTCTTTGTACGAAAGCATATTATTACAATACAAGTAAAGTAATTCCAGCGTTAAAAGGGTTAAAAAGGAGTTGAAAGTTTGTATGGGGTTTAAATTTTATTTTTAGCCAGGAACTTGAAACTACGTAAAAAAATATTTTATTAAAAGAGAAGAAAACTCATTTCAGCGTTTTTGAAAATTCATCCTTCAAGGTGGTGAAAAAGGGTTGAAAGTATGCATCGGGCGCGATTTTTTTTAAATAGTGGACATGAAAATCTTCTAAGAGCGACGCAAGAGGGATTATATCCAGAACTTTTTTTTTCAGTTAGGGGCTTGAAACTTCATGAGTAGTCTGTGACAGACAAATCTCATGCTTTGTATAATTATTAACAAATTATTAACAGTCCCTACTGCTATCTTCTTTAGGTGGTCGCCGACATCCGTTAGGGCATGGCAATTAAAGAAGAAGAAGACTACTATATTTTGCCGCATTAATGCTCTCTGCTCATGTAGAATATATTACTACCAACATATAAATCCACGCGGACGAAGTCGCTGGCAACAGCTAGTCTTTATCTAAAGTGATGTATATGATGTATGTAAGGCTTATCTATTTTGTGTACCTACCTACCTAAATATAGGTTAGTACCATCACGCTCCGCAATACTTGCGCCATTTTAGAGTCCTTGATAAACTGGTTGTCAATACTTAGGTACGCTATAGAATTTCCAATGTAGCTAGAACCAACCCTAAATGTCATAACAATCCCGTGTGGTAACTGTACCCTATATAAGTATAAATAATAACTACCTATCTATACTATACCTAGATACCTACTCGTATGTGCTCCTTTAGACTCATACTACATTGTACTATGTATACTGTTGCCGCCTGTTGTTGCTTAGTTTTATGTTAATTTTCTGTATTTAATCATGTTTCCATTGTGCACAATAAAGAATATTATTATTATTATTTGTATCTCCTTTTTTGGGATCACGGGCCTATAAATCCCGGTCTTTTGATAGGCTTGCGTGGGGATATAGATCTAACACGTAGAGGCCCCTTGCAGAGCTTTGATGTCATGTAGAACGCCTGCTGGAACCCGTTCACAGGTGCAACAATAGACACTCATGAACCGGTCGCAGCAGGCATTGGGACTATTGTAGAAAAAGTAAACAGTATATCGGTCTATGGATTGAAGTTTGGGTGGACAATGATACTGGGCTATTGTAAAGAAGTCCGGACACCTGCCATAACAATGCTAACACACGTTATCGAGGCAGGTGATGACTCGCCGCTGACTAGATGGGCCCCTGAAACTGTCGTCGTAAAGACGACCAGGGGCAACATCGGTGTGAGCGGCTCAGGGGTGTCGAGAGGTGTACACCGCTTTCTACCCAGTGGCTGTAAACAGCCACTGTGCCAACTCGCGCTTACGCAAATTTCACTTCCCTATTATTATACTCATATTGTACTATGTTTTATCTGCAAATAAACGATTGATTGATTGATTGATAAACTGAAAGTAGAATAGACTGAATAGATGAACGCCATGCCGATTCACAATTCATAACACAATAAACCGAAAGGGTACCGATAATTAATTTTTGGTTTAACGTTGTTGAAATGCCAAGCGACTAGGTAACGCTTCAATTTCTAATGCCGGAGCGGAAAACGTTAGGAGGACAAGTTTCCAGGGGCTTGTTTAGGGTTGATATTTGATATTTCGTCATAAATAAATAAATTATTTAAAGAGTTTGTGATAGTGAGAAATCATTACATATATATATATCATACATATCAAGTTTACTTAGCGTGGTATTTTTATACCAAATACACACAAGACTGATTAAAACTGTTAACAATGTGTGGAAATTAAAAATTAATTATTACGAATTAACGCTAACATAATAGAAAATTACAATTATTCAGCTAGTAATTTAAATTTGAATAAACTATTTTTTCTTCTTTAATACTTTATCATTGAACTAAATTTAGGACTAGTAACACTGGGTGCGTATTAGCCAACGTGCAATCGCTAACGCTCCGTAGCGAACTAAACGCAACTGTCCCTGTCGCACTAGTGTGGAAGAGTGATAGAGAGGGATGACTACGATACGCTACGGAGCGTAAACGATTGGCACGTTGGCTTCGCGTCCGGCGAGCGCAGTATGGTTCCATTTTTATCGCCTGTCACTTTCGCACTTACATACTTGTTAGAACGTGACAGGCTTGGTGACAAGCGATAAAAATGCGACCGTGCTACAACCACTGGGCAGACAAACTGGAGGCTGATACTGATTTAGCAATTTGTTATGGCTGTGATCTTTTAATGATACGACCTTGATACGACTGCATCTCACACGCAACAAAAACCATGAGCAAGATGAGAGCACGTGAGCGTGAGCTATCGTCAAGGTTGTATCAAAACAAGATCAAAACTGTAACACTTTTAAATCTGAATCGGCCCCCTGGGTAAGGTCAAAGGAAACCGCTGGATGAATGCAGCACACGATATCCGTCGAGTCAGCGATAGTCTTCCGCTGACAATACGATGATAGTTATACCTATTCGAAATCATGACATCAAAAATCGCGACGCCTGAGGCGCCTGCATTCATAAATTTCCGTGGCCGTAATCCGGGTGGCCAGTGATTTTCCAGTAATTGCCGTATCCGTCCCGAGCGTTCACATTTAAGCAATGCACAGCATACTATTTCTTGCAGTAGGCACATTGGAATCTTATGGGATAGCAAAGTTTTGTTGAAAAAAAAAACGAGCTTAAAACAAAATGAATTAATCGTAAAGACTACAAATCTAGGCCACTTGTCACCAAATTTTAGTTCAGCTAATTATGTTATATGTTATTAATATTTGTTAGAATACATTTTATACAATACATAGTTATGAAAAAAACATTTTACATTGTATTGGATCTGACTACATACTGATATAATCATTTATTTACAAACAAGATATATACCGTGGTATTACTAAAAGAAATTAAAAACTAGCTTAAATCTAAAATAGGCCCTTGATGAGGCATTGTACCAAGGATGCTGGCGACATTTCCTCGCTGTATCGCAATGCTGATACGTTGTGCGAGGTAGCCGCCAGCTCTTCGGTCACCAGTCAACCAGACGCTTCGAGATTTCTGCGAACAACTTATGCGCGCTGGGACCCCATGGACCAAAAAAATCTAGTTACCTATTACAAACACATTTCTGTATTTACAGCGGATTCTTCAAGTATTTGTAAGCAGGCGTGAGTACTGTTATCATCGATCTCCTATATCGCCGTACCGGTCTGTAGTTTGATTAAAAGGCCCGATCCTCGGCGAGGTGTCGTTAGATATAGACCATAGACTAGGAATTATCTAGACTGAGTTTAGAGCAATTATTTCATGAAACCGATGCTGCCAAAAATACGGGGGTGCGGGGGGACGAGTTGAGCGAATCCCGTGCCGTGATTGGTCCGTTCAAAGACACAGACCAATCACGGCACGGGATTGACTCGAAGATGGAGTAAAACTACCGTATAAGTGGCAGAGGGGGTAGCGTTACTATGCTCAATCTAGAGGATTCCTAGTCTATGGTATAGACGGCGCCGCTCATCCGGAACAATTTCACACTCACCGGAAATCTACTGCCATCTGTCCGGTGTTCAATAGACTCTATACTACATGTATATATATACTCGTACATTATCGGAGTTATAGCAGGAACAAAGGCTTTGTTTTTGTCATGTTACGTTTCGGAATGTACGTTCATGTTGAATTATGAGACACTTTGAGCTTAGTCACGATGACAATCTATTTTATAAGTACCCTGGATCATTAATTAATTATTCTTAAAACACCACATTTAACTCCATCTTTGTCTAATTATTGTGTATTTTATATATATATATATATATAATTTTTTTTATGTAATTGTCAGCAAACGAGCAGACGAGCCGCCTGATGGGAAGCGGTCATCGTTGCCCATGGACATAAGCAATATCACAGGAGCCACTTAAGCGTTGCCGACCCTTGAGAACCCTAAATACCCGCTTCTTGAAGAATCCCATGTCGTAGCGCAAAGGAAACACCTCAGGAGGCAAGTCATTCCACATTTTAGGTACGAACGGCGAATTTTCTCTCTAAATCCAGCAAAAGAGCAGCCAGCTACTTGTCAGCAACATTACCGAGTACCCACATCAGCGTGAGACAGAGTAGCGACAACTAAAAACCTGCTGTGAATAACAAACGCGATTATCAGACACCTGTTGGCGTGCCTTATCTGTCACGCTACGCCCTGTACACGTTTGATAACATCATCCAATGTAAAAATAGTCCAGGCAGTCAAAAACAATGAAAAGCCACATTAATTTAGTGGGCATGGGAGACTGGGAGATGTGTAAATAAATTAACCTTTTGAACGGCATCTGTCAAACCCAAGAACGTCATGCACACGCTAATTCTGGCATAAGTTAGCAAATAAAAACAATTAAAGCTTAATTAAGCTTAATTATTGAAGCTTACTTTGACAACGTACGCCATACGACTTATAAGTCTTGGTCTTGGCGCCACGGGCACGACTTTTACGACGCCTTCGCCGACGGGTTCTTGGCGTTCAAAGGGTCAAAAACGATTGGATGGTTACCTTTATTTCTCAAACTTGTTGGCCTTCTATTACCGCCTAATACCTTACACTTACGCCAATTACGCCTAAAAACGTTCCACAGACTCATAAAAATGCGGTATCTACTCGGTAAATCCGTTGAAATCCTTATCCAGTCATTTCAGAACATGAATAGGTATGTGCGAGTATGCAAACAGACTCATTAGCAGTATTCCGACCGAGCAGCTTGTTTACAGATCGCCCGTATCACAGAAGCTCATAATACAGTAGTCGAACTAGATGGAAACTTGTTTTTATATCCCATATACTAAAATAGCAGATCGATTGCAAACAGACGCATTAGCAGCATTCCGAGCGACCGGCCGCATCGTAGAAACTCATAATAAGGGCTAGCCGGAGTTGTGAGAGACTATTTCGAGGGCAGGGACGTCAAACCCTTTTTGAAATTTTTGATTTCCCCAATTTATATCTACAACCGATCTGGAATTTTAGTACAGTACCAGAAAGCATCAGTGTTTTCTGGGCATCCACTGTTTAAGGGAAACTCGACACGAAAGAAGATTAGTCAAACACGATGCCGAATCGAAAATATTTAGGTAAGTAGGTATAACTTTTACCCACTATTTAATCTTAAACATACGTCAACACGTCACACTTAAAAATATGATAGTTTTACAAATATAATTAAAATCTCACGACCGATCAAGATTAGTATCGTCTTTCACAAATTATATTTCTTATTTATTGAACGTTAGCCAGTCAAATATCTGGACTATCTAATTTTCTGTGGCTGTAAACTAGAGCTTCTCGGTTACAGAAGGATCTCCTTTGAGCCGTGTTGAATGATACTCGAGAGCTTAACACAAAACTGCTTTCCTAGCACTGTGATCAACTGCGGTGAGCTGTGTATTAAATCTTAGCCATTTAATAGTCAGTTATTATCAGTTATTATACCTAGTTGGTTAATTATATTACAGCATAGATTTAACATTAAACAAAATTATTGCTTGTAGGTATTAAGTAGATATATATGAAAACCCAAGTTTAATAAGTGTTTGGAATCGACAGCTAAAATAAACGGCGCTTTACGGCACCGTAGTTATATTATACGGTAAATATGTCTGTCAGAAGTTGATGTTTGACAATGGGGTTGGCAATTTTCAAAGGTTTGCATAGATGGCGCCAGCATACACACGACAAAGACCTAGGGAAAATTGTTTACTTCTAAAAATATAAGTTTTGATTGTTTCTTTATTATATTTTAACTTGTGATCCGTTATTAACAATAAAGATTTAACAGTAAGGAATAACTTAAGGAATAATATAAACTAGTGATGCAACTGTGAGCATCGGCAAAATGGAATTCAACTTGAAGCTTTGCCACAAGATTTCTACAAGTTAGCTAAACTAGAACAAGATCTAAGCTAACTTACGAAACAAAATAAGTAGGTAGGTACTCGTAGATTTGTTTCTACTACTGTCAAGCGGAGCATTGGAACGGGTAATTTGTATTATAAAATCTCGCAAACTGCTTGCATCCTTTCTCATAAATAGGCTTAATTTAAGCCTTTTTTACAAATTCAAGTACATATATATATATATATATATATATATATATATATATATACGTACTAAATGCCAATCCACTCACTCTAATTGTTTTTTGAAACTGTTTCTTATTTGAGGTGTGCAATAATAGTAGTTTATGCAACAGTGATATAATAAGGGTTCTTAAAATTCAAGGGTCGAAGTTACAAAACGAGACGTAGTCGAGTTTTGTAAAAAAAGACCCGAGAATTTTAAGAACCAATTATGAGCTGTTGCATACATTACTTTTTCTATGACAGCTGCAGCAAAAAAAAAAAAAAAAAGAGTTATTATTAAAAAAAAAGAGTTATTATTTAAAAAAAATTGAGTTATTATTTAAAAAAAAAAAGAGTTATTATTGTAAATGAAAACATACCTCTTTCAATCAAGATGATCGGAACTTGTATCTTTAAAAAAAATAAAGCAGTTGTATTATACTCATAAGATGACTGCTAGCAGTCATCTTATGAGCCTATAGACAAATCATTCAAATGACATTGCTTTAGATATCACTGTCAGTCATTTAATTGACACATTTAAGTGCTGGAGTAGAAAAAGAGTATTATATCTACTTAATATTGTAATGTCTGTGGTTACCTCAATTATTTTCTACTGTTTTGTGTCATATAAAATTCATTGAGCACTGTACAATGCAAATCTTGTCGAAAATAAGAGGTTATTTTTGACCCTGACTGCGTAAACAACTCTATTTAGCGTGGGTTTCACGTGGGTGTAGTTATCGTCACCAAAAATAGACCTGAACCAACAATTCCACACAAGGGCTATAAATAATATATTCGCTTTAAAATAATTATAAACTGTTTAGCATTCCAAATTGCGTCAGAAAGGACGGTAGTCGTTGAATTCTGGTCACGTTTGAACATACACAGCATACACTTCTATTTTCCCATTAAAAATTATGACATTGCGTGTGGAATACTAATGGGTGAATTCACTTATTAGTTTTTAACAACCATTATTTACAGCGGTATTGCTAAGAATGGGCTTATTAAATGAAATTAATAATAGGATATGTCAGGCGTTTAGTATTATTAGTTTGTAATCAATATCAAAATTAGAAGCCGATTCGAACTTACGAATTGATGATAGTAAACAGCACCAACATTAACATTACAGTATAAAAAAAGGAAAAAATTGATATTTCGTTGATACAGTTTCTTCGTTGATTCAGCTCTTGAGGCCGATGCAAACGATGATTTAACAATTTGTTAAGTGTTTGATTTTGTATTAATGACATTAATAACAAAATGTTAAATCAGAATCGCCCTCCTGGAGCAGCATGAAATTGTTATGATACGACTACGACTAGGTTTTGCACGACCGACCGGATCCAGATCCGGATAATTTCATACATTTCGGATCCGGATTGCAAACCATCATCTTGCAGTCACCAATAAGTGTGAGCTACTAGTACTTGCCTAATGACACGACTTGCAGTGCATTTTACGGGACCAATATGCGCAAGTAAACGAATCAAAATAAAATCAAAACTATAACAGATTTTAAAATCATAACAGGTATCGTTCTCGGTTCCTGTAAAGAATCTAAAGAACTAAAGATCCATTTAAAATTCGGAGGTTTGCTACGGTACCCCTTCTACGCCGTAGCGCGTAGCAGAGTACCCTTATACATTCAGAGCCTAGTGACAGCCAAAAGTGGCCCAACAGCCATATTTGAACTTTAAGATACGTCGAATATTAGATATAGAAACGGTATGGATTGGATGTCAGTGTCAAACAAGTGTCAAAAGTGACGTATCTTCAAACAAAATCGTCACTTTTGACACTTGTTTGATGACACTGACATATCTTGGTGATGTCTAATAGATATCTAGTTCAAAATCCGAATCGGGCCCCAATACTTCGGCATCCTACTTTATTTCTATAAATATATTTGGCCGTCGCTGTTCATTTGACGTTTTAATGAAATACTTATAGGTCGATTAAAATATATGTAAATTAACTATTTTTAATCCTTAACAAAAAAAATCTAATTGATAAGCGTAAAAAGTACTAGGTCCCGATTCCTTTTCCTATATATCCCATAATACAGTGAATTTCTATCGTATGCTAACATAAACAAGCAGTTACCTAGTATACAATTAGCAATATTTGCATACGAAGACGCATACTGTACCGCGGAAGCGAATATAGCGGTGTACCTAACTAAGCCGCGCCTGCATTAATCAGGCTGCATGTGCATATGCTAAAATCCTGTTCCTTCATATTACGTGTTATATCATAATATTTAAGAACACAATATATAAAGACGAGGATTTATAAGCAATATTATGAGGATACTTAGGAGACGAGGCTTTGTTTTCGTAAAAATATATCAGTAAAAAACGCATTTTGGTAATATAGTGGTTTTTATTAATCAGGAACACTTGTAGTAGATTCAGTGCCGACCAATAAAGTGATATCACTCAAAAGACGTTTTTTTTATAATGATGTATGTTGTCAATAGGTTCTAAATTAAATTTGAAAGCGAACTGAATGGTCGGGTTGGCCAGGAGGCCTATACTGATTTCAGATTTTGTTACGGTTTTGATCTCGTTTGCTACGACCTCTTGGTGATTGCACCGCATGCGCATATCGTCACCAATTAGCGTCAGCGATCTTCAAGGTCGCGGTCGTATCAAAACCGTAACAAAATCAGAATTAGCCTCTAGAGCTCGTAGTTCAGTCATATGATTTTTATTGAAAACTAGCTATGCCTACCTAATTGTCAATGTGAAAATGTACTTACGATGTCGGACACCTGGTAAAAGCTCCACGCGCTACACGAATGATACTCATAACAACCACGCAATATTGTGTGGTATATACGTATTGTTTGTTACTTAATATAACGACAGCCGGGGGAATTACGCTGTCACTGTCAGTATTCCCGAACCGTCGATATGACGACTAAATGACTTATTAAATTAAAGAGGAAAGTCGCATATCGAACGCTCAAGCATTTAAGGTAAGTAATATCTAGGAGACCGAGCTTTGCTCGGAAAACATATAAAATCTCAAAAATTAGCGTTTTCCCAGAGATAAGACCTAGCTAGATCGATTTTTCGCCCCCGAAAACCCCCATATACCAAATTTCATCGAAATCGTTAGAGCCGTTTCCGAGATCCCCGAAATATATATATATATATATATATATATATATATATAAATAAATATGCAAGAATTGCTCGTTTAAAGGTATTAGATAGATAACGAACTAAAGTGTCATTCAATAGAACTTGCTAACTATGTAAACAAAACAAACCGCCATACTAAAATTGACGCTGAATGTCAAATTACTAGTAAGTTTTGTTTACATAGTTAGCAAGTTCTATTGAATGACACTTTAGGAATACAAAAAAGTATATTTACGATTTTACTTCGGTGCGGTAGATATCCCAGATTATGTATGTTACGAGTATATAGCGAATATATGTATAAATAATCAGAGTAACTTTTTGTGAGAATTAATAATACAGAGACAATTCTGAGCACGTAATATAACCACAAAAAAAACTGGTCAGAAAAAAAGACACGTACTGAAATAGGTATAAACGACATTTAAACCCCTGTTTTCTCCAATTCTATGTACTAGTGTGAAACCTTTGTTCTCCGTCTGCCTAAAACGGAGAGTGTCTATGTCGCGTTATGCCTAAACTTCAATCTTTAGGGGCATAAAGACTATCTAGCTTGCTGGCCGTTTCGCTGTTTGTCTGTATAGTGGACCGGCTGTTTAGAGCTCGTGCCTAATTCTCTAAGGGCCACTTGCACCATCCCACTAACCCGGGGTTAGGCGGTTAAACCGATAACTCAAGTGTCAAATTGTACTGGTAACCAAGGTAACTCCATGTTTAACGGGTTAACCTCAGGTTAGGGGAATGGTGCAAGTGGAGCTAAGTGACATACTCGCGTTTTGCCTAAACTTCAACTTTCAGGGGCGATAGGTCATTTCTGCTGTTTGTCTATATAGTGGACTGCCTGTTTCGAGCACTTACGTAAATCTTTAAGTGGCATAGTAATAATACCGCTGTTGTCCTAATGCGTGTTAGTCGTAATGCGATGTAGCTTAACAGCCATTTAGTCTTAATACCCTTTAGTACAAAAGCTATAATGGCATGTTGATAATTAGGAACTTGACGTTTTATGTCATGTGCGATTTAGACTTGAGAGCTACATAGGCACAATCCGTTTTAGGCAGACGGAGAACAATAGTGATAGGGCTTAGCAAAATGAAACTGCATTTTATGCAGAAAGCAAGCCGCTTTGCTCAGTGATACTAGGAACCAATCTGAATGATTTCATCCGAGGAAACACAAATTTCATCCACCAGAATTCAAGATAGCGGACCTTTTCCAAAATGGCGGCTGCAAAATTAAAAAAAAATTGTAGACACAGAACGGCTGCACCGATTTTAGTGATTGATATATCAATCAATTCATATTAGCACCTGTAATTGTAAAAAAAATATACCATTTAAGAAATTAAAGATGGCGGCCAAATATTAAGAAAATTGTGATTTTTTATTTTATTTTTTCTCCTTCTAATGAAAATAACAACTAAATATTATATGATATGGTCACATATTATTTTATTTAAATGAAACCTGATAATATTATCTACAAAATAAAATAAAATGCTTGACAATCCGTCGAGTAGTTTTTGAACTATATGCATTACAATAAGCGCGTAACAGCCGCCCGAAACGGCCCGCTCGCGCCAAAACTGTCAAATTTGACGATATTTCTTTATTTTTAAAGGTAAAAAAACAACAGAAAATATATTTACTTTATTTAATGGGCTATAAATAAATATTTTTTGATATTTCCGCTTGATAATTTAAAGATGGCGGCCGAATATTAAAAAAATTATGACATTTTCTAGTTTTCTAGTTTTTTCTATTAAAAATAACAACTAAATATTTTATAATCACATATTTTTTACTTTAAAGGAAACCTGATAATATTATCTACAAAATAAAAAAAAAATGCTTGACAATCCGTTGAGTAGTTTTTGAACTATATGCATTACAAAAAACGTCCGAAACGGCCCGCTCGCGCCAAAACTGACAACTTTGATAATTTTCTTTATTTTCAAAGGTAAAAAAGGACAAAATATATTTACTTACTGTAGTGTATGTACAAGTTTAGACGGAGAAGTACTGGTCTCAAACATCATGTCATACACACATCACAGAGGTCCTATACCTGTCTCGGGCATGCATAGCGCGCGTAACGATATTTAGTCTGTGGTGACAGCTCGTGTGGAGCGACTCTCGGAAGCGGGAAGTTAACTTAAGAGTGGGCGCGGCTGTGTATGTTAGCGAGCCAGGATGTAAGGAACACACAATAGTATATAACACAATGGCGACGAGTCGAAAAACCGTGAGTAATAATCAAATTTAGTGCAAAACAAAGTGTTTTTCGCATATACACTCAGGCGCCGCGCCGAAGCAACTATTAAAAAGGAGGAAGGACAGACAATATATCTATTCACCTGAATAGATATATTGGACCTTAATTGTGGAGAGATCTGTCCCAAAATACATTAATTTAGTTCATTTCGACATCCTAAAGAATGATGGCATTGATGTACAAGGTTCAAATTTTACTTTCGAATAAGATGAAGTCAAATATTTTTATCAATCTGTCACTAGTGTCACTTTATTACTTTAGTAGTAAATACAGTTCTACCAACTGCTGTGCCGTATTAATTTAAATTGTTGTTATGTTGGCAAACTCTAATTTAACTACACACGCCGTACATCTGTACGAAAACAGTATTGCCAACCGTAGTTTAGGCGCGAGAACAGAGCGTATTGTATCTATGGCTAATGTAAAAGGAAAAAAAAAACTGAAAGATTGCTAACAAACTGTTTACGCCTAAGCTTTTCAGGTGCAAGATCTAAGAAAATATTTGTTATTACTACAAAATATAAGCGGAAGATTGCAGCGATTATAGTACGAAATAACACAAACATATTAACAGTCAGGTAAGTTTTCAAATTATAAGAAAATAATACAATCTTGTGATATGGACATTGACTGAAAGATTAGATCTCGTTTTGAGAAAATGATGACTTTGTCGGATAAGTCGTGACAGGATTGTCTTTGCGGGGACTCTGCCTTGATCACGCAGCGGCATTGTTTGTGAAATGGACCTAGAAATTGTCGGTTAAGTCGTGGTACGGATTGTCTTTGCGGGGACTCTGCCTTGATCACGCAGCGGCATTGTTTGTGAAATGGACCTAGAAATTGTCGGTTAAGTCGTGGTACGGATTGTCTTTGCGGGGACTCTGCCTTGATCACGCGGCGACATGTTTGTGAATGGATCTGAACATTGTCGGCCGAGTCGTGGTACGGATTGTCTTTGCGGGGACTCTGCCTTGATCACGCGGCGACATGGAGTGTAAAATAGACTACTGGTTAAGTCGTGACAAGATTGTCCTCAAGGGGATTCTGCTATGTTCACGCTCTGGTATTGTCAGATTTGTGATTAGACCTCTGGTAGTAAATTAATAATTATGAGTGGAAATATTGTTTAGGGCTTTATATTTGGGATCAACAAATATGTAGGCTCTGAAGACAGTCGTGTAACAGGACTAATTAGATCATTTGTTTTTAGGCGGTTGCGATGGCACGATATGGGGCCATGGCGCTGACGCTGGACAAGTTTGAATGTGGAGGTGAACCGACTTCTTTGGGAATCCGATGGGAACGTTGGAAGAGGGCACTCCGAATATATATAGATGCAGCTGGCATAGAAAAAAGTGAAAAGAAGAGAGCCAGTCTTCTTCATTTTGGGGGACAAGAATTGCAGGAGATTTTCTACAATATCCCAGATCCAGATATAGAAGATGGAGGACCTAGAAGAGATGTCTTTGAAATTGCATTATCAAAGCTAGACTCTTACTTCTCACCGAAACAAAGTAAAGTGTATGAACGACATTTATTCAGACAATTGAAACAAGAAATTAACGAAAAATTTGAGAAATTTTTAGTACGACTAAGACAGCAGGCAGTCAAGTGCCAATTCCATAATGAGGACGAGAACATAATAGACCAAATTATTGAAAAGGGTTCCTCCAGCGAATTGAGAAAGAAGATTTTACGCGCAGGAGACGACATGACTTTAGAAAAGATAATCATGGAGGCGAATTCTTTGGAAGCCGTTAACAGGCAACTGGAAGATTTTGAAGACAAAGCGGCAAGCAAGGAAGGAGTAAATAGAATAAGTACAAAGCAAAATAATAACAATGTGAAGAAATTTAAAGAACCATGTCAACGATGCGGAAGCCGTTCTCATGTAAAATGCCCGGCAATTGATAAAGAATGTTTTAGATGTAAACGTATAGGCCATTTCCAGCAAATGTGCCGTAAAAGAAAAAATCCTGACGATAGGAGTTTCAACACTAAAAAATTCAAAAGTAATAAAGAATCTCAGGACATTAACCAAATGACTTCACAAGTAACAGAAGAAATACAATATGTCTTCAATATTGACAGTGATGATACTATTGAATGTGAAGTTGGAGGAGTCAAAATAAATATGTTGATTGATTCTGGCTCCAGAAGAAATTTGATAACTGAAGAAACCTGGGTAGAAATGAAAAGTAGTAAAGTACTGATTTATGACCAAAACAATGATATGGATAAGATATTTGTACCTTATGGGAGTACAACTCCACTACCCTTACAAGGCACATTTAAAGCAAAAATAAGAGTTGGAAATCAAACTCAAGAGGCTACTTTCTATGTTATTACTAAGGGCACAAGAGACCTTTTAGGCAGGGATACAGCAAAACAGTTGGGTGTCCTTAAATTAGGCTTACAAATCAACCAAGTCCAAGAAGAAACATTTCCTAAAATAAAAAATGTTGTGATACATATACCCATAGATGATACAGTCCCACCTGTATCACAGCCACTCAGAAGGATTCCTATACCATTGGAAAAGAAAGTTGAAGAAAAGTTAGAAGAACTAATTAAGAGAGATATAATAGAAGAGGTCTCAGGCTCATCTAAATGGGTATCTCCAATCGTACCAATTTTAAAGGAAAATGGAGACCTTCGATTATGCGTAGACATGAGAAGGGCAAATGCTGCCATAATGAGAGAAAATCATCCCTTGCCTACAATGGATAAGTTACTACCCCAAGTACGCGACGCCAAGTACTTTAGCAAGTTGGACATCAGAGATGCTTTTCACCAATTAGAACTACACCCAGATTCCAGACATATAACAACATTCATTACCGGCCAAGGCATGTACAGGTACAAACGTTTGATGTTCGGAATTACCTGCGCCCCGGAGATTTTTCAAAAAACAATAGAGAAACTGTTACTTGGCTGTGAAGGGGTCATAAATTTTATGGATGACATATTGGTTTATGGAAGAGACAAAGAAGAGCATGACGCAAGACTCCAGCAAGTTATATCCGTGTTAAATGATAACAATGTAGTATTAAAACAAGAAAAATGTATAATCGGAGTCACTAAAGTACACTTTTTAGGACATGAACTATCAGCGGAGGGTGTAAGGCCGTTGCAAAAGTATTTATCGGCGATTCAGCAGTTCAGGGCACCTAAAACTGTTGCTGAATTACAGAGCTTCATGGGTTTGGTGAACTACGTTGGCAGGTGGATACCCAACCTGTCAACTGTGACAGAGCCTATGAAAGTACTTCTGCGGAACAGGCCTGGAAAAAATATGAGCCTACAAAATGACTGGGGATGTAAACAAGAAACTGCCTTTGAAACACTGAAACAAGCAATTAGCAAGATACCTACATTAGGCTACTACGATGTCACAAAAAAGACCATTGTGATTGCTGATGCGAGTCCTGTGGGTCTCGGTGCAGTTTTGGTACAAATTAACAACAATGAACCCCGAATTATTGCCTTCGGAAGTAGAACTCTGACTGACTGTGAAAGGAGATACTGCCAGACTGAGAAGGAAGCACTTGCTTTGGTATGGGCAATAGAACATTTCCATATATTTTTATACGGTAAACAATTCGACCTGATAACAGACCACAAGCCATTAGAAGTAATTTTCGGACCTAAGTCAAAACCCTGTGCAAGAATAGAAAGATGGATTCTGCGGCTACAATCATACAAATTTAAAGTCATATACCGACCAGGAAAAAACAATATTGCGGACCCATTGTCTAGACTCAATGACAATAATCTATCTAGCGGTCAGCCAATAGAGCACCATATACAGCAGATAGTAGAGTACATAAGACCTAAGGCTGTTTTGCTAAAAGAAGTGGCAGACCACTCGGAGAAAGATCCGGAAATACAAAAAGTCAAAGCCGGACTGTACCACAACAACTGGGACGAAGACGTGAAAATATACAAACTATTTCAAACAGAGTTATGTTTTTATGAAGAAGTTCTCTTGAGAGGTACACGTATAGTTATTCCAAAAGATCTTCGAAAGAAAATCCTGGAGGCTGCTCATGAAGGTCATCCAGGAATAGTCGCAATGAAAGCCCGGTTGAGAGCGAAAGTATGGTGGCCTAGGTATGATAAAGAGGCCGAGAAGCTAGTTAAATCTTGTGCCGGATGTACATTGGTATCGGCTCCAAACCCACCTAATCCCTTAAAGCGCCGTGAACTGCCAGATGAAGCGTGGAAAGATGTGGCTATAGATTTGCTTGGCCCGTTACCCAGCGGCGATCATATTCTGGTGATAGTCGACTATTTCAGCAGATACAAAGAAGTCAAAATATGTCAAAAGATAGACAGCTCAGAAATGATAAAGAATCTCACTGAAATTTTCAGTCGTCTTGGAGACCCAGCGACCATCACAGCGGACAATGGACGCCAATTTATATCAGAAGAGTTTAAAACTTTCTGTACAGAAAGAGGGATCATATTACACTCGACTATCCCATATTGGCCACAAATGAATGGAGAAGTCGAGCGCCAGAATAGAGATATTCTAAAGAGACTGCGAATCAGTCAGATAGAGAAAACAGATTGGAAATTAGCCTTGTTGGAATATCTAAGAATGTACAATAGCACACCACATTCTGTCACAGGAAAAACACCCTCAGAATTATTTTTCAGGCGACAATTTAGAGACAAAATTCCCATGATCAGTGACTTGGGTCAAAAAGGAGATATAGATTGGAAAGATAAAGATATTGACATAGAGGTGAGGGATAAAGACAAAGAATTGAAAGAGAAAGGAAAGGAGTATACCGATGAAAAAAGAAAAGCTAAGGAATGTGAATTGGTGCAAGGAGACAAAGTAATAATGAAAAATATGACAAAGGACAATAAACTAAGCACACCATTTGGACCAACAGCTCTGACTGTAGAAAAGGTGACCGGAGGGGACGTAGAGGTCGTCAACGAAGAAACGGGCCAAAGGTATCGTAGGAACGTGGTCCATCTCAAAAGAGTAGATGGAGAGTGGCAGATTAACCTGGTTATAGATTATTGAATTGCTTTCTTGATTTTTTATATGTAACAGTAGTTTTATTCGCATATTTTAATACAGTCTTGATAGTACAGTTGGTTTCATTTTTATTATCTTGAAAGAGGTTTCTGAATTCATAAGGAAGGAGGGATGTAGTGTATGTACAAGTTTAGACGGAGAAGTACTGGTCTCAAACATCATGTCATACACACATCACAGAGGTCCTATACCTGTCTCGGGCATGCATAGCGCGCGTAACGATATTTAGTCTGTGGTGACAGCTCGTGTGGAGCGACTCTCGGAAGCGGGAAGTTAACTTAAGAGTGGGCGCGGCTGTGTATGTTAGCGAGCCAGGATGTAAGGAACACACAATAGTATATAACACACTTACTTTAATTAATGAGCTAGAAATAAATAAAAATATATTTCCGTTAATTATTTAGTCCTCTTTATCATTTTCGTCTTTTACTAGTTCTTTTTCTTCGGTTGAACTTACAGAAAAGAGGTGACCGAAGAGCTGGCGGCTTCCTCACACAACGTATCAGCATTGCGATACAACAAGGAAATGCCGCCAGCATCCTTGGTACAATGCCTTAAGAGCCTATTTTAGATTTAAGCTAGTTATGAATTTATTTCAGTAGTACCACTCTATATATATTTTATGTAAATACAGTCTGTAAAAAGAAAAGAAAATTCATATGAAATCTGAACAAAATATACCTAATACATATAATTAAATTAAATATATAGAGACGAACTACGTCAAACTGTCCCGCCCAGTGTGGCGTAGATCATCTATAGGTACCTTTAGTTTATGCAGCTGCCTTTGCATGTGCTGCATTGCACTGTTCAGGGTAGACCCATCCTCTGACACGTGCAGCTCATTGTTTCGCAGCCATTTTTATTTACTGTAACTTCAGGGTGTGACAACCTTGACAACCACGTTTTGAAGCAAGACTTCTTTCCTTTTGTATGGAAATAAGAAGTAGGTAGTGTCACACTATGTAAAGGCTTGAAAGCCACGAAGAGGTCGATCTGTCAGGACTCAAAGTATTAGCTGTTTTAGGAACTTCGGCATAACGGCGTTTATTTGCGGTCCCAGTCAAGAGCAGGCCACTCTTGCAGGCCAGCCCGGTCAGGGGCTCGTCGAATGCCTGCCCCTCTTCCTTCTCGTTCTTGTCTCGACCTATCTAATAATGTTTTGTTTTATTGATACGTACGTTAACGACCATCAAATTTTAAAGGATTGGATTATTTTTAAGTTAAAAAAAAAGAAATCTGCTTTCCATAACTTTCTTTCAAAGCTGAGCTTCGCGACCCCCTTGGATAAGTGCCGCGACCCCCCTGGGGGTCGCGACCCACACTTTGATAAACACTGAAATAAAGTAAATATTTTTTCTGTTGTTATTTTACCTTTGAAAATAAAGAAATATCATCAAATTTATCAGTTTTGGCGCGAGCGGGCCGTTTTGGGCGGCTGTTACGCGCTTTTTGTAATGCGTATAGTTCAAAAACTACTCGACGGAATGTCAAGCATTTTATTTTATTTTGTAGATAATATTATCAGGTTTCATTTAAATAAAAGAATATGTGACCATATCATAGTTGTTATTTTCATTAAAAGGAAAAAAATGAAAATAAAAAATCACAGTTTTCTTAATATTTGGCCGCCATTTTTAATTTCTTAAATGGTATATATTTTTTACAATTACAGGTGTTAATACGAATTGATTGATATATCAATCACTAAAATCGGTGCAGCCATTCTGTGTCTACAATTTTTTTAAATTTTGCAGCCGCCATTTTGGAAAAGGTCCGCCACCTTGAATTCTGGTGGATGAAATTTGTGTTTCCTCGGATGAAATCATTCAGATTGGTCCCTAGTATCACTGAGCAAAGCGGCTTGCTTTCTGCATGAAGTGCAGCTTTCGACCCAAATATCGCCGTAAGCACTATCACTACAAAGGGTGTGAAATAATATAAACACTATAACTATTATAGCATAGTAGGTAGGTGTTGCCCTGAACTTATTCTGCATGGAAATCAGTATTATATTATTTGATGGAGATTGATTTCTGCACGATACGGTTTAATTGACATTGTTATATCGTTTAAACTAACCATATGGGAAATTACTACCCCATAAAATATATACTCGTATAGGTGACGACTGGTTGTGGTGATGGTGGTTTGGTAGTCACAATAAATTTTAAAAATAGGTATTTTGTTCAGTTAGTAACACGTATTTACCATTGGCTTTCGTCACTTTACGAGTATGACAGTTTAATCCAATGAAGAGCGTAATGTCGAGCCGAGCCGTCTGACATAAATCAAATAATATTGTTAAACCTCAACAAAACACAAAAATCCCGCCTCCGGCCCCCAATCTCTAGTGTCAGTTTATCATGACATCAGAAGATCAGACGTCATAATCTAGAGTAGCGCAGATTTATTCGCAAATAATTCATGCGTAAAGGAAAACCCCATATAACGGTTTGTCTGCAACAAAGTGTTTCATTTGTCTTCCGAGTTAAGTACGGTGTGCATATCTTGCATTCTTAGGATATTTGTTGGCTTCTTATGTTTTAAGTCTGCCTATTGTAGCGGTTGTTTTGTGCCATACAATTTAAATATATAATTATATTTTGTACGGAAAGGTTAGGACCTTTTTCTTACTCGTAGTTTAATCATTGAAATCTATAGGTACAAGTTAGACAAATCATTAGCAGCTGATGTACTTATTAAGTCCTAAACACTAGATGTTCCAAATATTCAATTACATATTTAATAAGTTAAGGTCCGTTTACATTAGGCCGTCATTTTTCGATACATGGTAAACCACAATTAGCTAGTGGCCATTAATTTTTAGCACAGAGCTTTCGTATAGGTAGGTACGTGCTAGGTACCTGTTTTAATGTGAATTTAATGTAAACTTTAGTTTTACTTATATTCTGGTTGTTAATTATTTTTCGTGTGTAAATGGTTACGGTTACCATATGCTGCCATGTAAGACATATAATATGCCTTTATCTTAGTTACTATCTAGTAGCTACATAGTAGCTATGCAGTCAGGATTTATTTGCATAGCCAATCAATCTTAATTTAAACAGTAACTGTATTGGCTGGAGTTTGTGGGCGTTACGGGCCGCAATAAAGAGTTAAAGATGTTCTTGATACCTTTTAGTTTACAAACGAAAAGAACATATTTAACTATAGAAACCTACGCTTAATACATACCAACATTATCTGCCAACGGTACTCACGAGTGAGCTAAGTCATAAACTTTGATCCCACGCTCTGGGCTGCGCCGGGCATCACGTATGTGAGATAAGTGAGCCCTTTCTCAGACTTATTGCCTACATTTACCAAATAATCACCCAGCCCAGCCATCTAACAGACATTGCTTAGTACCGTAGTAACTACTTTAACTTACTTGCACGCAAACACATTTAGTAAGTACATTTTATAGTTTAAATTTAAATTTATTTTCGTGGTTCTAAAGTACCTAATTCGAAACTCAAGAAACGCCATCGTGATACAAATTAAAGGTATACGTATATATAAACTTACTGCAGTTTTATACATTATGTAAAATAGATTTCATTCAGCACGTTAGTTTTATTTCACTGGCACTTCAGATTGTATGTTACTCAATGAATGTTGTAATTTGTATTGAAACCTGATGGAAAATATTTATAATTTTCAGTGTTTTTAGGGTTTTGTACCTGACCTACGTCAAAAAGAAAAAAAAAACGGGAACCCTTCTAGGATCACTCGTAGGTCTTTCCGTCCGTCTGTCACTGCCATTTTTTTTAAGTTGCAATGTGAATACATTTGTTCTGGGTACCTGCGATAAAGAAGACGCGGTTCTTAAGTTTGCCTCCTTTCAAAATTTCATACTTTTATAAGTGTGAACGTTTTCAAATTTTGCTTCCATGCTCGCTTGTAGGCACCATAGACAAAGCTGCAATTTCATATTAAACATAATAAAGATAAAATAACGATAGGCCTTCTTTGGCAGTGTGCCAAACACGTACCTTGAAGCGTATAAATAGTGAAGTTATATGTAAATAGGTAAGCTGCTCGCCTTTGTCAATCGATAAATATTGAAAACTTCTATCAATAAATTATTTGTCATATTATCATTAGTCATAAAACTGAAACCGTTAACTTTTCAGGATTTTCATAAGGCTATCCTATAGATAGGTCCTGACCTGTTAGGTTAGGTTTGTTTTATGGCAATCCTGAAAAGTGACGCGTTTCTGAAGAGCATGAGCCAAGTTCGATCCAGTTCCGAACCGAATTATAATTGTTTAGTCTTCGACAACGTCTCACGTACAAGTAGTTAGTTCTCGAACCCCGTCGAACTTCTATTGACTAAGTTCTTTGCGTTGTTAACGTTAATTTAACAAGCGCAGTCTTCAGCAGAAATAAGTGCTTAAATATAATGTTATAGGAAACATTTTGTATTGTAAGGAATAAATCCTATAACGCTGGCAAAATCAGGCTTACTATTATTATTCGAAAGTACGTAAGAGGAATGAAATTAAACGGACTTGAAACATCGGCTTAAATAAAACTATAAGAAAATTCATAAAATTCTGACTACCTACTACTTAACTGAATCAAATTTTAACGAAGTGGCTTGCAAAACTAGCATGGCAGCAGCTCTAGTCAACCGTAAAAAATTACTGTCGACGGACTGGTTTCAATCCAATATCCAATAGCACTATCGAATTATTGAGCATCGTTCATTTCGCGGCAATCCTGAACAGAACGTTATTATTTAATATTATATTTATTCCGTTTCATGCTAGTCAAATGGGAAATTATGATAGGTCTAAGGGCCTGTTTACACATTGATTAGTGTTAAGTGCGAGTTCATACATTTGGTACTTACGCTTATTAGCCAACTTAGTAAGCTTATGTATGAATTCGCACTTAACACTAATCAATGTGTAAACAAGCTCTTGTAGCAAATGTAAATGTATACTCGCATTAATTTATATGCCTCCTTTATTCTGTAAACTAT